>NC_136421.1:226809745-226892245 GCF_052625555.1 Lactuca saligna | reverse complement strand
AAGATAATGGGGATGGGTAATTGGGTTGATTGTTTCACGATTGAATATACTAAATATATAATTGTGGGTTGAAAACCCTATATGCTCACCAGGCTCCCAAGCCTGACCCACTCAGTTTTCTTTACATTATAGGTATGGCACAAGAGTATAAGTTGGTGGACTTGACGAGAGATTTTGGATTATAAATCAGTGGTTATAAATGACTGCTGTAAGATCTATTTTATATTGTTTATGCTTTTGATCTGTATCGGAACATGACATCTCGATGTTTTATTATTTAATAAAAAAAATACATTCTTTTTGAGAAATATTTTGATAAATGGTTATCATATTTTGTTTTTGGGACAAATTCCGCAACTATTTTCTTTAAAAGATAACTCTGATTTTAAAACAAAGCATAAACAAATCGGTCTTTTCTGGCCGTGAAATTGGGGATGTCACATTATTTGAGACCAAACGCTTCCCATCAAGTAACTTTGACCTGAAAGATCTCGGTGAAGCTTCTTATGTGAATGGTATAGAAATTCATCGAGATAGAGGAATTAGGACTTTAGGATTGTCTCAAAAGGGCTACATAAATAGGATTCTTAATAAGTACAACATGCAAAATTATGCACCTACTGTTGCCCCCTATTGTAAAAGGTGACCAATTTGGCTCTTATCAATGCCCCAACATGAAAGCTGAACATGAACAAATGAAGCTTGTACCATATGCTCCGGTTGTTGGAAGCTTAATGTATGCTCAATTTTGTACCCGACCTAATATTGATTACATCACTGGTATGCTTTGTTGCTATCAATCAAACCCGAGATTAGACCATTGGAAAACAACCAAGAAGGTGTTGTGTTACTTACATGGAACCAAGGAATACATTCTTACTTATATAAAATCAAATATTTTGGAGGTTTTGGGATACTCAGATTCTGACTTTGCTAAATGCAAAGATGATAAAAAAAAAAATTAAGTGGAGGGTACATATTCTTGCTTTCAGGTGGACCTATATCTTGGAGGGGTCGCAAGCAAGAGCTCGCTACTACTTCAACTATGATGGTTGGATATGTATCATGTTATCATTCCACATGTCATGCTATGTTGTTGCGGAACCTTATTGGTGGGATCAAAATTGTTGATACCATTGCAAGACCACTGAAGTTTTATTGTGACAACAGTGTCGTTGTTAGTTTCTCTAACAAAAATAGTTTAACTAGTGTTGGATTATATCTCGATACTAAATATCTATTTGTTAGAGAAAGAGTGGAAGAAATTTGCATAACTATGGAGTATATTAATATGAGTGATATGTTGGCAGATTCACTTACTAAAGGACTACCGCCTAAGACTTTTGTTGACCATGTACCGAGAATGGGCCTAAGAGGAAATCTCGCTTAATGTCAGATAATACTATACATTACTACATATAAACGCTTACAATTCAATCTTTCACATGTTTTATTTATTTTTCGCTACAAATTAAAGTTAACGTTAATTTATATGGAGCATATATGATAACCCTAAAATCTTAAGTTGTATTTTGTGAAAGTGTTGATGTATAATCGATGGGGTATCTCATGTATTTTAAGGTATGTATAATTGTACCTTTTTTCCTCAATGTTTTTGCCATATATATATATATATATATATATATATATATATATATATATATATATATATATATATATATATATCCAAAATGGATTGATAAATGGCTAACTTATTTGATATAGATAGTTATACGACCAAGTGGGAGAATGTAAGAATTATCATAATAATCTAGCCTAAACTATTTATATCATTATTGTATAAGTTTTATTAATCCATAAATAACTAATCTAATTGTTTATCTTATTGACTTTCCCACATTTACAAACAGCTTCTCAAATCTATATGATGGGCGAAGTTGGTCCCTGTGCATAAATATATATGTTGGTTATCAGAAAATTGAATCGATTGTTGCCTTATTCTCCATTCACGAGAGCACATCCATGTGTTCTATCAACCACACACCGAGAAATCATCACAAACACCATTAATCTATTAACCCATCCTAATTGAAGGCAATCAACAGGTCAATTGAAGGATAGCACTGATAGCGGGCTCTTCTTCATCAAACCAGGCATCAATTTCTTCAAGTATTTATATTTACGTTTTGATTATGTGTGAACAAAATTCATAATACAAAGATCCTATGTTTTCAATTTCTTCAATCAGCATGTACATGTAAACACTAAGACTAATGAATTCATATCGTGTAAGTATTAGTTTAAATATTGCTCTATGTGGAGCAGTAATCGATGGATGTTGATGTTGATGGTGTATATGTTAATTTGACATGAAATGATTTGCCAGTTGAATGCGATCAAGAAAGGGAAAAATCATTTTAGCCATGCAGTTAGCATTAAGTTTGGTTTTGTCATTGGTTTCTTTGACTCCAAACCAAATAACGTTCACCCCTATATCCAACACTCATTTTCCTTAAATTTTTAGCGTCATAAAAAGTTCCAAGTTTAACCCGTGAAGTTTCATCAGCTACACAGATTTTAATTTAGGGAAAATGACACATTAGCCCTACGATGTTTTGCACATTTACCTATTGTGTCCCTTAAGTATTTTTCATACTTTATGAGGGAATAAACTTATTTTTGTCTGATCAATTTGGTCCCTTTTGAAGAAATGAAGGGGTAAGCCGGTAACTTCTACCTTTGAAAATTTCCTCATTTGACATTAAATCAGACCATTTACAATGAATGGGAATGAATTTGAAGCTAATTTTGACTATTTAGGAAATCAATTTTGACTATTTGTCTTTGGATACTTCATCGACTCTTCACAGATGATGGAATCAACGTTGAGCTGGAAGTCTCCCATCCTTTTACTTCATTTTCCATCGTTTACATCCTTTTCTTAGTTTTATGGGTTCTTGAATGCTTTAACAACATACGATTCGTTAATTGAATCCATTTCCTCAACGGGTTTACATCTATTTCCTAGTTCTATGGGTTCTCGAATGTTTCCTTTTACTTCATTTTCCATCGTTTACATATGTTTACATCGTCGAGTTAACCTTTCACTCAACGGGTTACCAATGATCATGAATAGCGGGGCAACCCGATCCGACTAGTCGAGTCCTTTTATGGACTCGGCGAGTTTCCTCCATGGCAACACTCATTTGACCTTCTGAGGTCAGATCTGATTCTCTAACCTATAGATCTGACCTTCTAACACCCAAAAGTCACGTAAAGGTTCAATCTTTATGTCCATGCGCCACACATCAAGCTCTAATTGATGGAATAACTCTTAAAATGACAACCTAGATTCAAAACTCAAATGGGACTGCATAAAGCTGGATGATTGGGACTCTCTGGACCTAGAAGGGTCCAGATCTAAAACAAAAACTTGCAAGAGGGGTTTGAGGCATTCAAAACCCCAAAAATGAAGTGATTCAATCCCTAACCCTAAAAATGGAATCTACACAATAGGGAAGAAAAAGGTTCGATTTGGTACCTTAAAATGAAGCTCCTTGCTTGAATAACTCAGAACAACAACCTCCTATGGTCCCTCTTGTTGGAACTCTTCTCCTCTCTTGCAAAATCACACCAAGTAACTCAAGATAGCTCTTTCTCTCACTCTACACACTCAAGCTCGCTAGGGTTCTCTCTTATGGAAAGGTAGCCGCAATTGAAGGGCATAAGTTCCTCTAAATAGGGCTCTGGCCCAAAGATTTAGGGTTTCTTCCAACAGCGCGGACTCGTCGAGTCGACTCACTAACTTGTCGAGTCCATTCATTAATTTGTGTCATCAGTCGCGACCTTACTCGACGAGTTTAGGCATCAACTCGTTGAGTCCCTCTTCTTAACTCAAAAGTAAATACTTAAATTATGATATCTGGAAATCCGGATGTTACAATTCTCCACCATTAGAATCAGACTTTGCCCTCGAATCTCTCTCTGCAAACAACTCTGGATGCCGCTCTCGCATCTCCATTTCCAGCTCCCAAGTCAACTCGGACCCTCTCTGATGTTGCCACTGGACCTGAACCAGGGGCACCTTTTTGTTCGTCAGAACCTTGATCTTCTGATCCAAGATCGCGACCGGCCTCTTAATGTAATTCAGGCTCGCATCCACCTGAATATCATTTAGCATCACTACTGCCGTCTCATCGGCTATACACTTCCTCAACTGGGATACGTGGAAGGTATCATGGATTTAACCCAACTCCTCGGGTAGCTCTAAATGGTATGCTACCTTGCCCACTCTGGAAATCACCCTGAAAAGACCAATGTATCGGGGCCCCAGTCTACCTCTCTTCCTGAATCGGATCAATCATTTCCATGGAGATACCTTCAGGAGTACAAAGTCTCCAACTTGGAACTCGAGCTCGGATCACCGCTTATCCACATAACTCTTCTGGCGGCTCTAGGCTGTCAGTAATCTTTGTCTGACCTGCTGTATCTGCTTAGTCGTCTTAAGCACTATCTTAGTGCTACCCATACTCGCTGCCCTACCTCTCCCCAACAGATGGGAGTCCGACACCTCGTCCCATATAAAAGATCAAAAGGAGGTATACCAATACTCGAATGGTGGCTGTTGTTATAAGAAAACTCATCCAAAGGTAGGTATGTGTCCCAACTTCCCCCAAAGTCTATAACACATTCTCGAAGCATGTCCTCGAGCGTCTGTATCGTTCATTCACTTTGGCCATCCTCCTGTGGGTGGTAAGCAGTACTGAAGTGCAATCTCGTACCCAACTCCTCATGGAACTTCTTCCAGAACCTGGAAGTGAAACGAACATCACTGTCTGACACAATCGAGATCGACACTCCATGCCGCGGCACCACCTCTCTCACATATATCTCTGCCAGCCTCTTCGTAGAATAGCTCTCACTGATAGCAAGGAAGTGAGCACTCTTCGTCATCCGATCCACAATCACCCAAATTGCATCAACACCCTTCACGGTCCTCGGCAATTTGGAGATGAAGTTCATAGAAATTTGTTCCCACTTCCACTGGGGAACCTCTAGTGGCTGCAACTTTCCATGTGGATGCTGGTGCTCAGCCTTAACCCTTCGACAGGTCAAGCACCTCTTTACTACCCACACAACATCCCTCTTCATACAGGGCCACCAATAATCTCTCTTCAGGTCCAAATACATCTTGATGGCCCGGGGATGGATCGAGAATCTCTATCTGTGCGCCTCCTCCATTAGTATGCTACGTGCCCCACCCATAAACGGAACCTAAATCCGACCATGAAAGGTCATAAGCCCTCGACTATCAGTAACAAACTCAGATACCTGCCCAATCACCCGCTCTCTTTTGTGGTTCTCCGGTCTCACAGCCTCTGCCTGGGCCTCTTGAATGGTATCCAACACCGGAGTTATTACCATCATCCTCATACATATGTCGAGAATCGGGGCACTCTCTGCACTAGGGATGAAAGTGGGTCCAAACCCGGACCCGATGGACCCGGACCCGGAAAACCCGGAACCGGTTAACGGGATTTTATAGAACCGGAAACCGGACCGGTATATAGGAACCGGTTCCGGTTCGGTTTCGGGTATGGTTCCGGGTAAAGTGGGTCTAGAACCGGAAAACCCGGAAACATCAAAGTGGGTAGGTTGGAACCGGATAAAGTGGGTTTAGACCCGAAAAACCCGAAAAAACCGGAATTTTTGGTAATTACTTACAACTTAGTGGGTTGAACTTTGAAAATTTTCATATTGATATCTCCACTTTGGGGGGCTGTAACTTATTGAATACAAAACCACAATTAACAAAATTAGAGTCCAAAATCATGTACAAAGTCTAAAATACACTCTGGAAAAACCCGCATGTCAATCCGAATTTAAACGAATGAGATATACATGTGTTAATATTTTCACATAATACAAAGTACAAAAACATTTTCAGTTTTGATATCCCGACTTCGGAGGACTGTAAATCATTGAATGTTAAACCAAAAATGACAAAATTATAGTCTAAACTCATGCACAAACTGTAAACTAGAAGTTGAAAAAAAACCACATGTCAATCCGACTTCAAACGAATTAGATATGCATGCTTTAAAACTTTCACCGAATACAAAAAAACTAAAAAACTAAAAACTTTCAGCTTTGATATCTCAACTTTTGAGGACTGTAAGTCAATGAATATAAAACTAAAAATGAAAAATTTATAGTCTAGAATCATGTACAAACTCTAAACTACATGTTGGAAAAAACCGTATGTCAATTGGAGTTGAAACGAATAAGATATACATCTTGTAAACGTTTCACAAAAAGTGGTTCCGGCCCTAAAAGTGGTTCCGGTTCCAAAAACCGGTTCCGGATTTTAGACCCGATTTACCCGGACCCAATGGACCCAAACCCGGATTACCCGGAACCCGGATAAAGCCAATTTTTAAACCCGGAACCGGACCCGGTTCTATATATTCCGGTTCTAACGGGTCCGGTTCCGGTTCGGTTCCGGTTCCGGTCCGGTTTTCCGGTTCTAAATCTCATCCCTACTCTGCACTGTGTCTCAGAGAATCGACTACCACATTAGCCTTGCCCGGGTGGTACAGGATCTCACAGTCGTAATCCTTTACCACATCCAACCATCTCCTCTGGCGCATATTTAGGTTGGGCTGATCAATCAGATACTTCAAACTCTTGTGGTCCGTGTATATGGTACACCGAACCCCATACAAATAATGGCGCCATATCTTAAGGGTGAACACCACTGTCCCCAACTCCAAATCGTGGGTGGGATACCTCATATCATGATGCTTCAGCTGCCTCGATGCGTATGCTATCTCGTACCCTCTCTGCATAAGCACCGTACCCAACCCGATATAGACGCATCACAATACACCACAAAATCCTTCATTCCCTCTGGAAAGGCTAACACTGGGGCCTCGCATAATCTCCGGTGAAGAGTCTCAAACGAGGTTTGCTGCTCGGGATCCCAAGTAAAAGCAACAGTCTTCTGGGTCAATCTGGTGAGGGGAACGGACATCTTGGAGAAATCTCTGATAAATCTCCAATAGTTTCCGGGCAACCCCAAAAAACTCCTGATCTCGGTGGGGGATCTTGGCACCTCCCAACTAACGACAACCTTAATCTTGGCCGGATCGACCATATCCCATTTTGATTAACAAGATGCCTCAAGAACTGGACCTCTCGTAACCAGAAATCACACTTGGAGAATTTGGCATAAATCCTCTCCAATCTCAACACTCCAAGGATCTCTCTCAGATGCTCCTCATGTTGATCTCTAGATCTCGAATACACTAAAATATCGTCGATGAACACAATCACCGATTGATCCAACATCGGCTTGCATACTCGGTTCATGAGATCCATGAACACTGCTGGCACATTGGTGTGCCCAAAAGGCATCACCACGAACTCGTAATACCTATAACGAGTCCTGAATGCCGTCTTCTGGATATCCACATCACCCACCCTCATCTGGTGATATCCAGACCTCAAGTCTATCTTGGAAAACCAAGACGCTCCATGCAACTGACCGAATAGATTGTTGATCCTCGGTAGTGGATAACGGTTCTTGACCATCAACTTGTTCAACTCCCGGTAATCAATGCACATCTGGTGTGAACCATCCTTTTTCTTGACAAAAAGGATTGGCACTCCCCACGGCTAGCTACTCGGTCGGATGAATCCCTTCCCCAGCAGCCCCTGAAACTACAAGGATAACTTCTGCATCTTTGGTGGCGCAAGTTGATAGGGTGCCTCGACAATAAGCACCACTCCCGGAACCAAATCAATATGGAACTCCACCTGACTCTCCGGAGGCACACCCGACAACTCCTCGGGGAAAACATCTGGGAACTCACGCACTATCGGAACCTCATTGATAGAACTCGAACTCTCTGCGGTAACTCGTGTATTCATCATATAGGATACAAACCCTCTATAGCTCAGCTGTAGACGTGTCTTTCCCTGGCAGCTGAGCAAAATGATGACCCAGATCGGATACCTTCGCCATACACCATAAGTACTCCCATACTAGGGTCTCGCATGGTCACCAACTAACGCTCGCAGTCGATAACAGCTCCAAATCGGCTCAACCAGTCGAAGCCCACGATGATACATACATCCCCCATCGCAATAGTTACCAAATCTATCTGGAAATCAACGCCGAAAATCTCGAGTACACATCCTTGAATCACATCAGTCGCAAAAACCACTTGCTCGTCAGCTATAGAAACTCGCAGAGGGCTACTCAACGCCTCCCGTCAGATACTGACGTGATGGCTAAACGCTAATGACACAAAATATCAACTCGCACCCAAGTCAAACAACACCAAAGTAGGTACGTAATTCACAAGAAAAGTACCTATGCATACCACAATATATGCACAATATCTCAAACTCAACAATAGTAAATAAAAGAATACATACCAGCCATGACATCGAGCGCTACGCGGACCTCCTCCACTGTCAACTGAAAGGCTCTCCCGCGAGCCTTCGGTGCCTCGGCCTTCGCTGGCCGAGCCTCGGTAGCTCTAGCAACAGGTGCAGATCTCTATGCTGATCCCTAAAGTAGCTGTGGGCACTTGGCCTTCTGATGGCTAGCTTGGTTGCAGTGAAAGCAAACTGCAAACCCCTTGGGGCAATCCCTCGTGAAATGCCCCTCCTTGCCACACTTGTAGCACACCTTTTCCCTGAATACTCCCTCATGGATCTTGCTGCACTTCCCACAAGTGCGGCCCTTCTGTCCCCTAGATCTCAAATCAGCGGGCTTTGCCTGCTTGGCTGCCGGCTGTGACTGCACCGGTCGCCTGTCCTTCCTTTGAGACTCGACCTCCTCCCTGGCATGAGTCTCTAGCTCAATCTCCCTCTTCCAGTCATTTTCCTGGAGCTCGGAAAATGTACGGTGTGTCGAGTTCACCACGAACTCATGAATTTCTCTCCTCGGTATGCTCAGATATCGGCTTACACGTGCTTGTTCGGTAGACACATGCTCAGGGCAAAACAACGCCCTCTCGTGAAACATCTATCTAATCACAGTCACGTACTCCGTCCCCTGCTTGAGGGACAAGAACTCCTACGCCAACTGTTCCCTCTCCACCGGGGGAACATACTCATCTCGGAACATGGTGGTGAACCTCTCCCAGGTCACCGCTATAATCTCCGCAGGAGTGAAATCATCCATCACAAACTTCCACCCATCCTTCGCTCCCAAGCAAAGCTGGTTCAGAGCGAACCGTACCGTCAAATGCTCCGGACAAGAGCAGGTGTAGAAACATCCCTTAATATCAGAGATCCACCTAATCACCTCTATCGGATCCTAAGTCCCATCAAACTCTGGTGGCTTCGTGTTTTTAAACTCTTGGTACAGCAACGAGTCACCCCTATGTGGCCTCACGGAAGCAACATCTGCAATGGCTACAACATTAGCCACCTCAGTAACGACAACATATCTCTCGTAAAATGTCTCAATTAGCGTGGTCTTGATAGACCCAAATAACTCAGGGATGGCCTCCTGGATCGCCGCGGCCACCTCGTCGCGAATCATCTGATGAATCTCCTCGTTGATAACGCCGCTGCCCCCTGGTGTTCGGCGTTTCCCAACCATGATATCTCTGAAACACAATAGACAAGAAATCAAAGACTCGCTTGAGTATACTTGCATTCGATACTCAACCCTACTTGTTCCTTAGTACCCTAAGGATTCTTACTTGGACTACTCACTGATCCGGTGTTTCCAGTAGTATGGGCCCTATACTACATTCCACACCGCATTAGTATTCACCCCAAGTCCTCCTAGGATCCTAGATCACAAGTACACTATATCTCACTAAACACAGGCTACCTTCCAGTAGACCACTCATAAGCTCCTCGCTGCTGCCGACTCATTCTCGAAGTAACTCATAGCAGCAGTAATCTCCTAGGCTAAGGCATCACAAATCATGCCACTTTAGTCCTAGATATGAATACCTAGCCTACTCTAGCATGCATATCATATCACATAATATCTCATAACACATAATGTAAGGGTATTTTGGGAAATCACCGTTCGGGCGCTGGCTGATCGTACACACTGCTCCGTTCTTCTTTTCTCAAAAATCTTTTACTCTTTTAGAAAAATTGTTTCTTTTATGAAATTATTTCTCAAACCCTCAGTTTGATTTCAGATACGCCCGAAGGTGCATCCGAATCCCTCAAACCAAGGCTCTGATACCAACTTGTAACGACGTGAATTTTCAAAAGAATTTTTTCATTTTTAAAATATAACATATCTCATAAAATAATCTCAAAACTCAATGTATCAAATGTTAACTCGGTAAAAACATATCCCAAAATCTCAAATACATAATACATAATGCTCTATTAGTGTGTACAGATCATGCCGGCGCCTTCCCGTGATCCTTGCTGGTACCTGAAGCGCATATCACATAACACAATAAGCATAAATGCTTAGTGAGTTCCCCAAAATACCACATACAGAACATAAGCCACTCGAGACTATAACTTGGCATGACCCTCCGATCAATGTGTCTCAGCGGTACCCTCCAGTCCCGTAGATCGTTGGACCCTCCGGTCCGGTTTAGCTCGTTGGACCCTCCGGTCCGGTCTAATCGAGGACCCTATGGCCTAATAAGTCGTTGGACCCTCTGGTCCGGTCTATATAACACAGAGCATACATTTAACACAATGCACATAATCTTATACACATAACACATAAGACCCTATGGTCTGCACATAGATACCACTCTAGGTAATATATAGTGAGAAGACTCACCTCGTAAGATGTCTAGAAAACTCTCATGCTCGAATCCCCGATCTAGCCTCCGCCTATCAAAATGATAGCATCTCTAATCAATACACTCCTTACATCCTCCTATCTAAGAATGGGTAGAAAACTATTCTACCCCTCCCCAACCTTTCTTAAATCAGTTTGACCAACCCTAAGGTCAACTGAAGTCAACTCGGTCAATGGTCCAGTTTTGACCAAACTCGTCGAGTGCACTCGGGTGACTCGGCGAGCCTATGCGTGTCCTCTGAATCCTCCTAAGGCCTTACTCGACTTGTCAAGCTAACCTTTTACTCGACGGGTTACCACTGATCACGAATCGCAGGGAAACCCGATCCGACTCGTCGAGTCCTCTTATGGACTCCGTGAGTTTCCTCCATGGCAACACTCATTTGACCTTCTGAGGTCGGATTTGATTCTCTAACCTATAGATCTGACCTTCTAACACCCAAAAGTCACGTAAAGGTTCAATCTTTATGTCCATGCACCACACATCAAGCTCTAATTGATGGAATAACTCTTAAAATGACAACCTAGATTCAAAACTCCAATGGGACTGCATAAAGCTGGATGATTAGGACTCTTTGGACCTAGATGGGTCCAGATCTATAACACTAAGGATGGCAAAAAAAACCGACCCCGACGGGGAAACCCAAAACCCGATCATTTCGGGTCGGGTAACGGGTCGTTATCGGGTTCGGGGCAGGGAGTGGGTTATCCTCGCCCCGACCCGCCCCGCCCCGATTATATATATATATATATATATATATATATATATATATATATATATATATAATATGTTCAAAAAATTTTGCTGTTAATTGTACACGTTCAAATATAAAATACTTATCGTGGACAATTTTTTTAGTTATTAACAATCTGGTGTTAATGATGATTTTTATGTGTTTTGACGTATTAAACAAAACTTAAATCAAATAATTTTTTATATAACGTCAAGTTTATTTTATTAAAGTGATGCATCATGTTTTTAATTTAAAAAAGTTGCTAGAACATGTATATTTTATAAGATATTGGGGTACCCTAAAAGAGAATAAAGATTTCGTTATCAGTTGTTGTAAACCCGATAAGATACCCGAAACCCGACGGGGAAACCCGAAACCCAATGGGGCGCCCCGATAAGATACCCGAAAGTTATCGGGGCGGGTTTGGGAATCCATGCCCTGCCCCGAACCCACCCCATTGCCATTCCTATATAACACATACTTACAAGAGGGGCTTCAGGCATTCAAAACCCCAAAAATGAAGTGATTCAAGCCCTAACCCCAAAAATGGAATCTACACAATAGGGAAGAAAAGGGTTTGATTTGGTACCTCAGAATGAAGCTCCTTGCTTGAATAACTAAGAACAACAACCTCCTCTGGTCCCTCTTGCTGGAACTCTTCTCCTCTCTTGCAAAATCACACCAAATAGCTCAAGATAGCTCTTTCTCTCACTCAACACACTCAAGCTCGCTAGGGTTCTCTCTTCTAGAAAGGTAGCCGCAATTGAAGGCCATAAGTGCTTTTAAATAGGACTCAGGCCCAAAGAGATAGGGTTTCTGCCAACAGCTTGAACTCGTCGAGTCGACTCACCGACTCGTCGTGTCCATTCATTAATCCGAATCATCAATCGCGACCTTATTCGACGAGTTTAGGCATCAACCCATCGAGTTCCTCTTCTTAACTCAAAAGTGAATACTTAAATTATGATACTTGGAATCCAGATGTTATAAATATTTAAGGGACTCAATGAGTAAATGTGTAAAACAACGTAGGGCTAATGTGTCAATTTCCCTTTAATTTATTTTTTTTAGGTTTATTTTGTTTTGTTTTTTTTTTCTTTTTAAAGATTCATTTCCCAGATTTTTCCCATATTCGTTTGATGCATGCAACGTTGTAATAAAATACATATTTGTCTTTACAAATAGCAACAATGTGCGGGGTGTACTATCCTAGTTTAATTACATTGTGCATCCTATTTTTTGTGATTTTATTCCATTGTAACAAACATACCATTGAATATATATATATATATATATATATATATATATATATATATATATATATATATATATATATATATATATATCTTTACTATCTTATAAAAGAAATCTAACTATTTCTAAAAATAGATTGATTATAATAATAATATTTTTTTAAAACGTCCAAATGATGAAGCTGATAGTACAACTAGCCATTAATAAAATAATATTAAATTTTAACCACATTTTGAATTCAAATATTTATCATCAAATCTCCTTATATTTCTCAGCAATTTGATATGGTTCCCTCAAATCCCGGATTCATTCAAATTTTGAACCCTTTTCGATATCCTTAAATTTAGCATGTTAATTTAAATATCCCTCAAATCGCAGATACCTCTTTGTTCCCTCGTCTGCTATAAAGCCCACCGTCTAGGAATAAAAAATGATTTCATCTCCCAAATAACACCATAGTTTGATTATTTTATCTTCGACATGTACTTTCTTTTGTAACATAACATTTTTGTAGAGGAAACATATCACCGAAAAAATTTACACACCCCGCCGCTTTGCGCGGGTACGCTGCTAGTATATATATATAATCTTTATTCTAATAAATGAATAAGTTTCTTATTCTACTAACAACTATCGTAATATTAAAAATTATCATTAATATTATATATCACCTATCATGCTGTATGTTAACCTATTAATTCCCTATTTTAAATTTTAAATTATAAATTTCTCACTTTAATCACATTAAATTTATAATTAATTCTTTATTTTAAATTTTAAAATTTAAATTTATACTCTAATTACATTAAACTAATAACATTAGAATAAAAAATAAAATAAAATAAATATATAGTATAAGGTGATATAATTTTATATATTTATTTAAATCAACGATTATAATTTTATATAATAAAAAATATTTCTTCATTAATAATTTATTTAAAATAATTAATTGATAATTTTGAGTTTTTTACTATGAAAATTTAATTAGTTTTATAACCATGATTGTTATGGATTATAAATTTCTAAGTTTATAATAGAATAAAAGTGATAGTTATTTAATAAACGATGTTAATTCATTTATAATTAATTTTTGTTTGATTATATTATAAACGTTTGTTTTCTTAAAACTAACATCAACTGAATACATGTTTAATTATAAAAGGGAAAGCAATGCATTGCATCACGCTGACGAATAAAAAAGATTCAATAAAGTATTTTAAATTTAGATGAATTTGGTAAAGTTAAATTATGAAACAATTGATTAAGAAATTAAATAATACTCCACCACCTTTGTTCAGTGCTATGGACTTCATTTTATTTTTTTATGTTCAAAAGGTATAAAAATAGTAAGTCGTTAAATTTTGATTTGTCATGTTTCAATTCTTTATATAAAGTTATCTATTTCTATATAGCTTTTTTTATTTCTATAATTGTCAATTTATGTCAATCATGAAATCCACTTTTATTTATTTTAGTAAACATTTGGCACATACAACACAATCATTATGTTCCCGTGTAGTGATATTGATCATTGATTGAGGATTGATGACATTTTTAAGTAAAAAAGAAAGTTCAAAATGGAAGCTTAAAGAAGAAAAAGAAATCAATTACTTGTGAACTTGAAGGCAAAAACTGAAAACAAGAAATGCAAAGCAGTACAGGACAAATGTTATGCATACAGAAAACAGTTGATCCATCGGGCCAAGGGTTTCGGGTCGAATCATGTCGACATCAAGTTTGTATCTTTCTGGTCTCGTGCTTTAGATTAAAGGTGTCAAAATAGGTAGGATGAATAAACTAACTAGTCAAAAGTGGTACGGGTCAAAAAATGAGTAACTTTTATTACCTTTAAGATTTTTTCGACTTTTTCTTTCATTTTAATCAACAGTTAATGTAAAGAAAATAATTTATAAGGGCAACACGCATTTTTATTTTGTTTATATTTAGTTAATTTTTTATACACTATTTACAAGTGAATTTATCTTTTGAGTTCACAATATGTTATTATAACCGGTTATTATTGGTCATAAAGATATTTTTTGAACACCAAAAATTAGTTTATTATTAAATTAAATACATAAAAAAAGAAAAATAATTAAATGTGAATAAAAGTTAAATTTTGTTGCCATATAATTCTTTATATCTTCTTAATATTTCATTTGAATTTTATTTAAAAAATCTATTAATTTGTACAATATTTATTTTCAATTATAAATATATTTTTAGATCTCTTTCTTATTTTGATCATTAGTGGGCGGGCGGGGGGGGGGGGGGGGGGGGGGGGGGATTGACGGTGATGAAAATTTTGCATTTTTTTCACGGAATCCTAATGTGCAAGAGGTGTCAACCGGATATATGCGACGTTCTTGTAGATGGGTTGTGGGTTGATGAACCTGCTAGGATTAAGAATGAGTTTCATATGTTTTATGAGTACTTGTTTTCCAAGCAACATGGCAAGCGGCCGAAGACTGGGGCTAGTCTTTTTTGTACTTTGTCTCAATCTCAAATTCAAATCTAGTAGGTTCCTTTCTCTCACGATGGGATTAAAAGAGCGATTTGGTATTATGGCTCTTCTAAAGCTCCGGGTTCGGATGGGTTTTCTTTCAGTTACATAAAGCGTTACTAGGATATTATGGGTGATGATGTGGTGGCTTTTGTTTGTGAGAAATATTATAAGATCGAAAGATTATATATTACGAGACAAATCAATAATATGGAATGATAATGATTGAAAAGAGGTGAATTCAATTATTCTCATCAATAGAACAGTTTATGAAGACATAACTATTCTTTTTAGTGGTGGAAAAGATGTAACCCTAAATGTTACATGCAAACGCTATATATAGACAATACAAGACATCAATTTTGAAAAATGGATAAGCCCAATTTCGTAATAGGAATTAAACATAAATCCGAAAATAAACATTTCACACAACACAAATTTGACTTAACAATCTCCCCTCCTTATGTCAAATCGGAAGGAGGTCTTCTTTATTGCCTTTGTGCTTCGAAAATTTTAGGCATAATCTTCAGAAGAGAAGCTTGGACAGATAACCCCTTGAATTGTATATTTAGAAATTCTTCTGTCTGGACCGGCAAGCCAACCTTCAGTCCCATAATTCTTTTTTAAACTCCATGACTCATATTTCGGTTTCACATATTTCATATAGAACGAAAAGAGCATCTGATTTACAGCTTTGTTGGAGATCAAATATTTCTCAATCTTTTCAAAGCACCTAAAGAGAAAGGCTCTTGGAGTCATGGGCATATCCAACTGACACTCTATATCATTATTTTTGTCAAAGGAGGTGGTTGGTTCCAACCAGTAGAGATTCGGATCGTCAAGTGCTTCTTTTTGAATTCGCTCATGAGACTTGGCTGGTAATAAGGATTTCTGATTTTCAAGAATGATTTTAGAATTCTTGACTTTAACTTCTTCAGCATACAGTTTCTTCCAGAGAGCATTGAGTTCACCAAGCTCTTTATCCCTTTTCTCTCTTGCAACCCTTTCGGATTCAATCATTGTAACATCCCGACTCCTACGTATAAATTTAATGCTTTTATATTCATAATTTTGGACCAACACGACGAGTTGGTTGCCTCAAATCATTGTGTAGAAACTAATAAATCCATGTCGATTCTAGAACCTACTCGACGAGTTAGAGGACCCAACTCCATGAGTTGAGGCTGGACATGAAAACCGTAATTTTTTAGGTTTTGCACCCTATTTAAAGGACCTTAAGTCCTCCCTTCCAGCCTCCTTACCATCTTTCATGTCTAGAGAGAAACCCTAATCGAAATAACCTTTATTTTGAGTGTGTGTGAGACTAAAAGTGTGTTCTTTGTGCATTTATTAAAGAGGCTTGACAATTTAGAGGATTGGAATGAGAAGAAGCTTGTAGATCCAGCATCTACATCGTGTCGACTTCCATTTGGAGATAAAAAGTCTTTACCTTGGCTTTCCATTTCTTAGATATCTTCTTATGTAAGTATATGGGCATTTTTGGTGCAAAAATGGGGTCATTCTCGAGTTTGAGCTTGTCATGAGAACATGGTCTCAGATCTGGACTCCTCTAGGCCCTCATGAACATAAAGTTCTTGATTTCATCTAGCCCTAGCCTTTTTCCATGCCCTAAACCTCTTCCTAAGGCTAGTTTTGAGTGTTTTAGCTTCTTGAAGCCTTGCATACACGTAATGTTTGCAACTTTACGTGATAACTACACCCTGGAATGATAGATCTACAATCAGGAACCTTGGTTTCGCTTAAAAGCATCTGAATGAGGAAAAGACTGAAGGAACTCGATGAGTTTCATAGTCAACTCGACGAGTTGGATGAGGGTTTCCTGCTTTCTGGATTTTGCATGGACTCGACGAGTTAGTGAGATAACTCGACGAGTTGGTTAGGGTTTTTCCCGAGATTCTAGATGCTGCATGGACTCGATGAGTTGTCTAGGGTTTTCGCGATCTTATGAGTTCCGAAGGAACTCGACGAGTCTGTAAGTTGCACTCGACGAGTTGGGTCAACATGGACTGTTGACCTTGACCGTTGACTTTGAATTTGACCAAGTGTTGACCAAGTTTGACTTCTGAGGGTATTTTGGTAATTTGAGATTTTAATGGAATTAGTTATATGATGGTTACAGGCAGTTGAGTTTGGAACCAAGAGTGGGAGTTTGATCTTCTTGATTTCATCACTACTTGTGAGGTGAGTTGTCCTTACTATACTTAGGGGTCGAAGGAACCAAGGTCGGCCCATTGGATTTGATATCCTATTAGTTGATGATATGTTGAGTATGCGTTAGTTATGCATGCTAGTTTGCTATGCCAGTCTGGTAGATTTGTAGGACTACTTACGTTACTGTTTGATTATCTATATGTATATTTAGTTGTTATATGTCGACATGTTGTGTGGGTAGGGTGGAGGTTGTACTGCTTTATGCGGTGACCAACAAACCCTGGAGTATGCCATATATGAAATGTGGGCCGGGAGAGCATGCCAAACTCATACTGGGGACTCCTAGGCATTCCAAATGAAAGTTGAGGGCCACAGGAGCATGTTGGCCTCACACAGAGGGTTGATCAGTTATATTTTAGTCTTAGGACTAAAGGGGGCAAGGAAATCTTAAGCTGTGGGCTTGAGAGAAAACCAGACTTATGATGTGGGCTCGAAAGCAAGCCAGATGTGAGCTATGGGCCCGCAAGGCAAGCCAGACTCACACTGTGGGCTCAGGGGTAATTCAGTCTGTAGAGTTGTGGACCCATTACCTGCTGTTATTATGTGTGCTACTTGTTATGTATCGATATTTTGGGGGAACTCACTAAGATTTGGGCTGACAGTTTTGGAATTTATTTCAGGTACTTCGGATGATCACAGGAAGGCCAAGGCTTGATTGTGCACCTCCTCGCATTTTATGATTTTAATTCTGGAATACTCTGATATGAAACTATATTGAAAACATTTTGTAATTAAATGGTGTTTTTGAATGATTGAAAAAGCTTTAACTTTTCATGAATTTTATGGATGTTACAAGTTGGTATCAGAGCCTTGGTCTGAGTGAATTGGAGAAACACTCGTGTGAATCTAGTCTCTAACTAAGGAAAAGATTTTCAAAATGATTTTTAAATGGTTTTCAAAATACTAAAGGAGGATGCAAAGTGTATGATCAGCCGGAGCCAATAAGTAGACCCCAAAATACCATACGGATATTTGATATTGTGATATGTTAGAACATAATGCTAGTGATAGGCTAGTGATCTTCAGGAATTGCCTGATAGAATTGCCTAATTATATGATGCCTGATAGCCTAGGGTTTTCCTTATATGAAATTGACATCATCACTACAGTTTCTTAGTGTATGAAACATAGTTTTACATATTTAAGACCTTATATCCTGAGAATGTTTGGTTTAGCCTTATTTCTTGCTCATGTTTGATGAAGGGCTTAGGGTAGGATCAGATATTCGAAAGTCTATGGGGTCAAACGTTAGGTATGATTAGCATACACAAGTACTGCAGGGTTGATAAAAGTTTCATGGATGAGTTGTGTGGGGTCAGTCAACCAATTATGAGATATTTAGCCTTCCTCTAGGAGTGAGGATTAAGCGCTCGCCTATGCTTATGTATATTGTTAGGGCGTTTTGATGATACTAGATGCAAATATGGGTAGGTTTGGAAGGTAATATGGGCCCGTACTACTGAAAGCATTGGACCCATATGCGTAGCAAGGAAGTCTTCTTGTTATATTTTCAATATGGTGACTACAAGGTGATTCGTGACCGGATCTGGGTCACGATCAGGAACGGGCAGTCAGGGTGGTCTAGAAGTGCCCGAGACCATTAGCCAGATGAGTTAGATTCCAGGATTCATATGATCCTTCATGATGAGGTTGATGCACTTTTCCCGGCTGAGTTTCCAGAGATGTTTGGGTCTATTAAGACCGTTTGAGTACTTTGATGAGAGTTATGCAACCATTGCTGAGATGGATGCCACTTTATCCTCTGCATGTGTAGCAGCTGTAGGTACGGGGACATGTCGGGATTTTCAGTGTTGGGACTTCGACAACATGAAGCCCCGACTTTTGATGGGATTTAGGACCCGATCATAGCCATGATGTTGAGGGATGATTTTTCACATGCTCATGCCCTACTGACTAGAAGGTCATGTGTACCTTAAACCTCTTGAGGTCCGAGGCAAAGGACTGGTGGAGATTGATGACAGGTTCGTGTACTGATGATCAGAGAGTTACGGTTACATGGGATTAGTTCAGGGAGATGTTTCACACTCTCTACATTCTACGGTGGAGCGAGAGCAGCTGTCACAAGAGTGTTTGGGTCTAAGATAGGGTATGGAGTCAGTGATGGAGATCACCCATATGTTCACTGAGAGGGTGATGTTTTGCCCGGAGTTTGCTTCCGAGAAGGCTAAGATGACCCGTTATCTGAGCATGCTCAAGATTGACATAAGATAGTTTGTTGCTACCCATCGATGTGATATATTACTGGAGTTACAGGAGGCCGCTAGGCGGCATGAGCTTGAGATTGAGTTACAGCTGAGAGAGCAGAGGCAGGCCTCTGCGCAGTTACAACTAGTGTCGAAGCAATCCAAGACTGCTATTTCTAGGTTTGGAGGTCAGCGCGACCGCACTTGTGGAAAGTGGGAGAAGGCTCATTCGTGGGTTTGTCGATCTGTTAGCGGGTGCCACAAATATGACAATGAGGGGCACTATGAGAGGGATTGTCGCCAGCCCACCCCGATTCTGAGTGTAAGAATATGTTACAGCTGTGATCATATTGGCCACATGAAGGCCAATTGTCCATTGCTCGCTGCCAAGCCGGTGCAAACTCCCACGCCAGCTACACTGAGGATTAATGATGGGAGTCGGGGTAGAGCAGACCCCTCGAGGGCTCAGGGACATGCCTTTCAGCTTACTGCCAAGGAGGCCAGGACAACACATGATTTGGTGGATGGTATGTTTCTATCCTATATTTTATTCATTATATATGTTTTATGCTTATGTGTTTGTACCTATGTTAGGTACATTTTTAGGGAACTCCTTACCTGCATTGGTATTAGACGGGCGGTCATTTGTTTCTCGATTGCACAGTAGGGAGTTTGGTTTGCCTATATGAGATCTTAAGTGTTCGTTGTGAGTCTCTATCGCCAACGAACACGATATTTCTTCTTATCCATTCTATCGACGCTGCGTTCAGGAGATCTTCGGGGTATCTTTCCCGATAGACTTGATTCTGATCCCCATGGGGGATGTATGTGTGATTGTGGGTATGGATTAGCTAAGTTACTTCAATGCCATGATCGACTATGAGGGTCAACCGGTGGTAGTTCGAACCTCAAGTGGGGAGAACTGTTATCTACGTGAGGGCACCAGATTGGGTTTAGGGTTTTGTTCAGCAGCCAGGGCTCGACAGTATTTTCAGCACGGGTGTGCGGGTTATTTGGTGTATGTGATGGATACGCGGGTCAGGGACCATGTATCGGTTTCCGAGGTTCCAGTGGTTAGAGATTTTGCTGATCTGTTTCTGGAGGAGGTATTCAAAGTGTCTTTGGAGAGGCAGGTTGAGTTCAGGATCAACCTAGTGTCAGGTGTGTAACAACTGGTTATTTCGGGTAAATATAAGCCAATAAAAGTGTAACTTTTAATCATTCACAAGTAAAATATAATATTGTATCCCTGTTACATTAAATCACAATTAGCCATGAGGGCATGTTTATATATGTTAATATATATACAATTATACTGTGAAAGCCTAGAGTGCATGTTTGTTTAACTTATATATAAGTATATATGGAAAACCATGTTGAAGTAGGCTATTATAACTTTAAAACTTAAATGAAATCATAATATTACTTATTATATTATTGGTTTTTGGTTTTGCGAATCAAATCCCAAACCAAAACCGAAATCCTTTCTTCATAAAAGCCAAGGCCGAAATCTATACGAAGTCACACATATGGACCAAAATCTCATTTCTAGGAACCACTTAGGACTGCAACTCTTCTTGGATCATGTCTATGGCCGAAAAATCAAACCATGGACCATACTATGGCCGAAATCAACTATCCCAAGTAAAGTATATGACTAAAATCCTCTTAAATATCTAGATATTTTAGTTGATTAAGTTCCAAAAGTGATAAGATACACATTTCAACGTAGACATCCCATCATATGTTATCCATATTTATATCTTCAACCGAAATCAACCTTCACAATTCCAATTCTTCACTCCTAAGTTTCATGCATTTTCTCTCAAAACTCATAAGTCTTTCTTCATATCTTCATAAGTCTTACCCCATAAACTTCAAATCTCCATATTCCACCCAATAACACTTCACATCTGTATCCAAAATTCCCAGGAATTAATTTGTAAGTATTCTTACATATATTAGTATTATATAACACTTTAATATAGCTGATCTAATTTACACATAATATATGTGTTTGATACTATTTAGGATATGAGTTTATATACGTGTTCTAATCTGGGGATCATCGCAACCACATCGTACCTAACCAAGAACACACACCCAAGGAGAGTTCATACCCTTACGTTTTCATGATCTTTCAATTGTTTTAGGGGGAATACAAGTAAAAAATAGTAAATCTTGTGTTTAAAAATATAAATGTCTTATTATGTTTTCTTACCACTTTTATGCATTTTTACGTGATATTACAAAATATGCGAAACAACGTTACTACCGAATTTACAAACATTTACATATAAAAATATGTTAAACAAAAAGATTATTTTACAACTCATTTTATTACCGTTAGTACAAAAACATTAAATTTCATGAAATATCTTAATCACAGATTTATGATTTTAAATTATAATAGTTATATTTTATGGTACTTACATATCACTTTACCAAGTTCAGATACAATACAAAAAGAAACATATAAACTATAATAGGTATAGTTTATGGAACATATGCACTATTTTACCAAGATCAGAACACAATATGGAAAAACAAACATATAAACTATAATAGGTATAGTTTATGAGATATACATATAGTTATTCATTACAAAAAAGGGTATTAGATTTCAGTTCATTTACTAAATGGTATTACAATTTCAGTTCTTTACTAAAGGGTATTACCTTTTCATTTACTAAAGGGTATTACACTTCATTTACATAAAGGTTGTTCAGTTTATAACTCTTAAACTCGTTGAAGCAATTTGTGAGACGCCTTCATGTACTTATCTAAGTCCCAGCAAAAGTGCTGACTTATAACCAGAGTCTCTTGTAGGGAGAGCGAGATATTTGTGTATAGATCTATACGGGACTGAAAATCCTGCACCTCAACTATTAGCTATAGTTAGGCTGGCAATCCTGCGGTGACAAATGTTGTTAACGTTTCCGATGCCTGAAGAACGTCTTGTTCAAGCCATCTTAGGTCACAATATGGTTATAAGAACTCACATGGAGAAAACAACGAAACATTTACGAAGTAATATATTTTTAGATAGTTTCATTTGAACATTAACTTTACATTTGGTTTACATGGAAAACATACTTTCAAATAGTTTTCTATAATAATAAAACTACATTACACGATTTCTCAATACAATAAGGGCTACATTTCTAGAAACATACGGTTAAAGGGATTACATACTAGTACAACTACATTATATTGTTTTCCTAGTACAGTGCAACTTACATTTCAGAAAGGACTATTATTGTTTATTCTATGATGACTTTTTGTATACGTTAGGGTTATATATAGTGAAAATTCTATAGGCATTAGAATGCGTGTTTCCGCCTTACTTTATGTTCCTTGTTTGGTTGTGGATGTATGGCAGAGTCACTCATTCAAATGTCCGTTTGATCTTGATTATATATAACTTGTATACTCTAAGTGGTCATATGGGGAAGCCGTATGGGTCACACCACTTACATGAACTAGAAATTTGAAGTACAAATTATAAACATAAGAAACCCATACATTTTGGTCTTAAGGTATTAAGACTGCGTTACATTTACAACATAAAATATAGGATTTTCTAGATGTACATACTTTGGTTCTCAAGGAACAAAGAACATACTTTTATATACGAAATGCTTATGAACTCACCAAATTTAATATTGACACTTTTTCAAACCACTTGTATTCTCAGGAAATTAGTAGACAGGTACCCTCACAGGTGTCACGAAGACGGAGCATAGTAGCGTCACGTCTTAACTCTTATTATAATTTTGATGTTAAACAAACAATGTTTTGAAGACAATTTAAATTATATATTTTAAATATGATGGTTGTGTTGATTTGATTACTATTATTCAATTGTTGTGATAGTGTACATGACTTCATCCGCCCCCCGAACGTTTTCTTCATTCCGGTTTGGGGGTGTGACAAGGTGCAGCCCCTGTCGCCAATGTGCCATCTTGATTGGCACCACCTAAGATGCAGGAGTTGTCATCTCAGTTAAAGGAACTGCTAGTCAAGCAGCTCATCCATTCGAGCAGTTCTCCATGGGGAGCACCGATACTCTTCGTGAGGAAGAATGATGGTTCACACCGGATGTGCATTGACTACCAGGAGCTGAAAAAGCTGATGGTAAAGAACCGTTACCCCTCCCATGGATAGATGATCTCTTCGTCCAGTTACAGGGATCATCTTGGTGCTCCAAGATAGACTTAAGGTCTGGCTACCATCAGGTCAGGGTTAGAGAAGAGGACATCGAGAAGACCGTGTTCCGGACTCGTTACGAACATTACAAGTTTGTGGTGGTGTTTGGGCTCACCAACGTGACGATAGTATTTATGGACCTGATGAATCTGGTATGCAGACTGATGCTCGATTGCTCGGTCATTGTGTTTATAGATAACATCTTGGTGTACTCCAAGACTAGAGAGCAGCATGAGGAGCATCTCCGTGAGTTGTTGGGAGTTTTAAGACAAGAGCGGCTTTATGCCAAGTTCTCGAAATGTGAGTTTTGGTTGCGACAGGTTTAGTTCCTTGGACATCTCGTTAACCAGGAGGGGATTTTTGTCGAACCAGCCAAGATCGAGGCGGTTATGTAGTGGGAGGTTCCGAAATCTCCCTCGGATATCAGGAATTTATTGGGATTGGCAGGGTATTATTGGAGATTCATACAAGATTTCTCCAAGATTGTAGTACCCGTCACTCATATGATGTGGAAGGGGGTGGATTTCCATTGAGGCACTGAGCAGCGGAATGCTTTTGAGACACTATGACAGTGGCTCTGTGACGCGTCGGTTTAGACATTCCCTGAGGGAGTTGAGGATTTCGTGGTGTTCTGTGATGCATCGATAGCCGGATTGGGATTAGTCCTTATGCAGAGAGGATGGGTGATAGCCTATGCATCACGGAAGCTGAAGCTGCATGAGACGAGATATCCTATACACGATCTGGATTTGGGAGTGGTGGTATTCACTCTCAAGATTTGTAGAAACTATCTCTATGGGTCCGCTGTACCATATACATATACCACAAGAGTTTGAGACACATCATGGATCAACCGAACCTGAACATGAGATAGCACAGGTGGCTGGATGTAGTCAAGGACTACGACTATGAGATCCTTTATCATATGGGTAAAGCGAATGTGGTTGCGGACACCTTGAGCCGCAAGACGGCTGGACCTTCTGCCCCACTAACATGTATGAGGATATCAGTGGACTCTCCACTCCTGGGATTGAGTAGAGGTGCTCTGGCTGAAGGGGGTTCAACATGAGAACTGGAAGTTGGAGAGGATTAGAGGCAAGATCACCAGATTCGTTTAGGATAGTCGGGGATTATTCAACTGTTGTGTCGGGTATGGGTTCTGATGCCTGGTGGGGTCATACAAATGGTTATGGAGGAGGCTCATAAATCTCACTTCTCTATTCACCCGGGGGCCACCAAGATGTACCAGATTTGAGTATGAGTTACTGGTGGGATTTGAGTATGAGTTACTCGAGGATATGTTGAGGGCCCACGTCATTGACTTTGGTGGGAGCTGGGATTCCCACCTACCCATTGTAGAGTTCACCTATAACAACAGTTATCATTCTAAAATTGGTGCTCCACCTTTCGAGTTGTTGTATGGGTGGAGATGTCATACCCCAGTATGTTGGGGTGAGGTTGGTCATAAGGTGATGGGTCGGACCCAGGTGGTTCTGTAGACTACAGAGAAAATTCAACAGATCAAGCGGCGATTGTAGAATGCTCAGAGTCGGCAAAAGAGTTATGCCGACCGACGCCGATCTAAGTTGGAGTTCTAGTTCGGCGACATGTTACTACAGAAGGTCTCACCTTTGAAGGGTGTGATCCGCTTCAAGAAAGAGGGGAAAGTAGGGTCCCAGATACATTGGTTCCTTTCGGGTTATTGTCAGGGTTGACAAGGTGTTATATAGACTGGATTTTCTGGAGGAGTTCAGTCAAATCACAACACCTTTCACGTCTCCCAGTTGCGGAAGTGCATACTAGATGAGGAGGTAGTGGTGTCATTAGATGATATTCAGGTCGATGAGCACCTGAATTACGTGGGGAGGCCTATGTCAGTTCTAGAGAGGAAAGTGAAGGTTTTACCGAACAAGGAGGCACCTTTAGTAAAGGTACAATGGGAGCATCTTAGAGGGTCCGCGTGGACTTGGGAGCCGGAGCCCAAGATGCAGGAGCATGACCTAGAGTTGTTCACCGTAGCATATTTCAAGGATGAATTATAGTTCAAGTAGGGGAGAATTGTAACATCCCGACTCCTAGGTATAAATTTAATGCTTTTATATTCATAATTATGGACCTAATCGTCGAGTTGGTTGTCCCAACTCATCGTGTAGAAACTAATAAGGTCGTGTGGATTCTAGAACCTACTTGATGAGTTCGAGGACCCAACTTGAAGAGTTGAGGCTAGACATGAAAATCGTAACTTTTTAGGGTTTGCACCCTATTTAAAGGACCTTAATTCCCCCCTCCAGCCTCCTTACAACCTTACACGTCTAGAGAGAAACCCTCATTGATGTAACCTTTATTTTAAGTGTGTAAGAGGCTAAAAGTGTGTGTTTGGTGCATTTCTTGAAGAGGCTTGAAGATTTAGAGGCTTGGAATGAGAAGAATCTTGTAGATCCAGCATCTACATCGTGCTGGCATCCATTTGGAGGTAAAAAGTCTTTACCTTGGCTTTCCATTTCTTAGATATCTTCTTATGTAAGTATATGGGCATTTTTGATGCAAAATGGGGTCATTCTTAGGTTTGAGCTTGTAATGAGAACATGGTCTCAAATTTGGAATCCTTTAGGCCTTCATGAACATAAAGTTCTTGATTTTATCTAGCCCTATCCTTTTTCCATGCCCTAAACCTCTTCCTAAGGCTATTTTTGAGTATTTTAGCTTCTTGAATCCTTGCATGCACGTAAAGTTAGCAACTTTATGTGATAAGTACACCTTCGGATGAAAGATCTAGAGTTTGGAGCCTTGGTTTCGCTTAAAAACGTCTGAATAAGGAAAGCAATGAAGGAACTTGACGAGTTGCATAGTCAACTCGACGAGTTGGATGAGGGTTTCATGCTTTCTGGATTCTACATGGACTCAGGGAGTTAGTGAGATAACTTGACGAGTTGGTTAGGGTTTTTCCCAAGATTTTGGATGCTGCATGGTCTCAACGAGTTGTCTGGTAACTCGGTGAGTTGACTGGGGTTTTCATGGTCTTCCGAGTTTCGAAGGAACTCGACGAGTCTGTAAGCTGCATTCGATGAGTTGGGTCAATATGGACTGTTAACCTTGACCGTTGACTTTGACTTTGACCAAGGGTTGACTAAGTTTAACTTCTGAGGGTATTTTGGTAGTTTTAGATTTAATGGAATCAATTATATGATGGATATAGGCAGTTGAGTTTGGAACCAAGAGTTGGAGTTTGATCTTCATGATTTCAGCACTACTTGAGAGGTGAGTTATCCTCACTATACTTAGGGGTTGAAGGCACCACGGTCAGCCCATTGGATTTAATATCATAGTAGTTGATGGTATATTGAGTATGATTTAGTTATGCATGCTAGTTTGCTATGCCCGTCTGGTAGATATGTAGGACTACCTACATTACTGTCTGATTATCTGTATGTGTATTTAACTGTTATATGTCGGCATGTTTTTGATGGGTTTTGGACACTATAGCAACATTAAGGTGCACATACAAACCTAATGCTTTGGATCTATGTTTTCTCTAGTTATAATGCAAAAATGTTTTCCAAAGCATGATGCCTAAATTAGCATACAAAATTTGATCATTGAATCATAAGAGTAGTTAGATTGTTTACCTCTTGTTGTAGCTTGTTGTCTTTGGCCTTTAAAAACTTAGCACCTCAAATGTGATGCCTCTAATAATTCACAAACACCACCAACAATTGGATAACCTGAGAGAGTGGTTCCAATAGAGAAGTAAATAATATAATATTTATTGCGATGAAAAGAATGTACAGACTAATATATGTTGTATATATTAAAGATAGTAATGATAAGTAGTGCTAGCGACGTATAACTGATAATAAGTAATTATAGTGAGTTGTAAAAGATGGTAATTGCATTATGTATTGATTGTAATAAGCGATGTTTGTTGTTTGGTATGAATTACTGGACGATTAAACATATGTATGAAGTTCGTTTCCATACCTCTATGCTTGAGATTGACTCATAATACTGATGTTGGCATTTGTTTCTTTGCTTGTTATTTTTGGGCCTTTCCCTGGAACATGTAGCTTGGTGATACTATTTTGAGATTTGTCAATGATGTTTCATTTAAAATTGATTTTTTTTGTGTGTTTTGGTACTAGTTTTGCATATATTGAAGTTTAATGGGTGGAATTTTAAAGTTTTGAACGAAGTAATGTTGGCGATATTTTCTAAATGATAAACTAAGACTTCCATTGCTAAAATATGTTAAGTGGTAATTAAAAATTAAAAATATGAGGTGAAAAATCACAACGTTAGAAGTTGGTATCAGATCCATGTGGTGAGTGAACTAAATATATATGTCGATGTTTAGACTCATAATGTATAATGGTTCAATTAGGTGCTTTAGGATCTTAAGAAGGGGAGGGGGTGAAGGGTGTGTGCTAAGAGTTTTATGTTGTTTGTTATATGCCTTAGGATTCTTTCTTGCTAATCCTGTAATCATTAAAATAACACAACATTTAAGGAAATGGGTCCATCACTAAGGAACAACAATCGAGGAGCAATGACAAGGGTTCTAAATCACCAAAAAGGATTGAGGTAGGTTGTATCCCCAATGTCTCAAGTTGCATGTAACCACAAGCTCTCTTACCCTATAACATTTGTAGTTAGAATGGTGTTGTGCGTTGCACGGAAATGGAGGATCATCTTAGGGTGATGCTTGGAATGTACAAATTCAGCAAGCATTTCAAGTTGTTGGATTATTGTCGGTTCACGTTGGAGTAGAAAGAAAACCTTTATATAGTCTAATGGGTCTACTAGGATATTGAAATTGGAAAACAAAATAGGTGTACGAGATTCTAACCAAAACTGGGGAGAAAGGAGACTTTATGGTTATGCTAGAAGAAAAAATATATAGGTGCGAACATTAGTATTGGGCCCGTACTATCATAAGCACAATATATATGTTTATGACCAGAGGAACAACAACAAAACCTGAGGACCTGGTGGATGGTACTCATAGGTATAATTGAGGTAGGGATGGTAGAACGTTCTATGTTATCGTCTTTTGTATGCAGTTTGTGATACCTCGTAGTCTGTAGAGTCTTATGTTGGACATTAAGGTAGCTATAGGTAATTCTATTCTAGTACGGGAGAAATTAGATAAGTGTTCGATTGTAATCTCTGGTCACACTATTTCTCTGGCTCTGTTTCTGATAGGGTTCAAATCCTTTGATTTTGTCCATGGTATTGATTGGTTGTCTTCCAATCAAGCTGGTATCCTTTGTTTTGAGAAGTGTGTTCGTATCAATATTGTCGGGGGAGGAAGTATCATGGCTCAGGGGAAAAAGTGAATGGGTTCTATACTGATTATTTATGTGATGAAGGCATGTAAGTTCATAACAAGAGCTTGTGAGGTCTTATTGGCTCATGCGATTGAGAACACAAGGAAGACAGTAGATCTTACTGGCATAGAGGTGGTTTGGGAGTTTAGCAATGTTTTCCCTGATGAATTTCTTGGTTTAACACCACCACGAGAGGTAGAGTTCCAGATCTTTCTCGTTCTTAATGTAACTCTAATATCCAAGGATCCATATCGGTTAGCTTTATCGGATATGTGGCGTCAGCTGAAGGAGTTATTAGAGTGGAGTTTTATTAAGCCGAGTTCCTTGCTTTGGGGAGCACCCGTCCCATTTGTGAAGAAAAAGGATGGATCTTTGTAGATGTGTATTGACTAATAGGAATTGAATAAGGTGACTGTGAAGAATAAGTAACCACTCTCAATGATCAACGATCTCTTTGATAAGTTACAGAGAGCTAGTCACTTGGGAAGATAGATTTGTTTTCAGGGTACCATCAGGTGCGATTCTGTGAGCGGGATGCTCCCAAAACCACTTTTAGGATGCGATACGGGTATTATGAGTTTCTAGTGATGTCATTTGGTTTGAGAAATGCACCTGTAATTTTTGTGGACCTGATGAATCGGGTTTGTCATCAGTTATTGGACAATTTGGTTATAGTATTCATTGACCATATATTGGTGTATGCTCGGAGTTCTGAAGACCATCAAAGGCATTTATGAGAGGTTTTGGAGAAGTTATGAAAGGAGAAACTTTACACAAAGCTCTCCAAATGTGAATTTTAGTTAATAGAGGTCCAGTTTCTTGGATATATTATTCGAGAAAATGGGATCAAAGTGCCTAACCAAGATAGGGAAAAGTTAGGGAGTGGCTAAAGCTGAACACTCCTACTGAAATTCATAGTTTCTTGGGCTTGGCGGGTTATTATTGAAGATTTATCAATGATTTCTCCAAGACCACGGGTATGTTGACCAAGTTAAAGAAAAAGGCTAAGTCGTTTGTTGGGGCTAATAAGCAGGAGGTTTCATTTCAAACATTGAATAACCTCTTTTGTGAAGCACATGTTCTTTCCTTTCCCAAGGGGAACGAGGAATTTGTGGTCTACAACGATGCATCATACTCAGGATTGGGTTGTGTACTTATACAGCATGTGTTACACCCCAGACCAGAGGTAGAAATGTCAAGACGTGCAACATTATGGTCTTGGATTTCAGGGCATAGACATACATTGGATAATATACCATAATATCATGCAATATCACTATTTCTTCACTAAATAAAATATATTACATAATGGTTCGAGATACAAGTATGTCACAAATGCAAAGTACGATAATAGGGAGCATAAACTTCTAGCTACAACAACGGGGTTACTTCCCTCATCTTCCAGACTCATTCTCCTGAGAATATAAGTCATTTGAATGTCAAAATAATGTTGGTGAGTTCAGAGGTTTTATTATTAAAAAACATGTTGTCGTTGTTTAGTTATCTTAGTTGTGGTGAGTTTGCTTCTTCTATTTTGAGAGTATTATCGCTACTTTCTTAGGTTATTTCCTAGTAGTAGTCTAAATAGTTAGTTTTAGTTTAACATTTTTAGGATGAGTTCCTATAATCAAGTTATGCCTGCTCCAACTTACTGTCAGGTTGTAGCTAGCAACCACATCTATACATATCTTTCTTACTCACTTCAGATTCAACGATTATAGGCAATGGATGAGCTGAAGGTTCTTCAGCAAGGAGATGTATGCATCTCATCCAAAAACTTGTTTGTGTGAGGCCTCTGTTGGTCGGTCGTTGTCTCATATATCTATATATATATATATATATATATATGTGTGTGTGTGTGTGTGTGTGTGTGTGTGTGACATCCCCATTTTCACGGCCAGAAAAGACCGATTTGTTTATGCTTTGTTTTATAAAATCAGAGTAATCTTTTACAGAAAACAGTTGCGGAATTTGTTCCCAAAACAAAATATGATAAAAATTATCAAAGCATTTCTCGAAGAGAATGTATTTTCATTTAATAATAAAACCTCGGGATGTCATGTTCCGATACAGACATATAAGCATAAACAGAACTTACATTTAATTACACAATTGATTTATATCTCCTTTAAATCTCTCTGTGAAATATGTCTTCGTATTAATACCTGTGATACAAAGAAAACTGAGTGGGTCAGGCTTGGGAGCCTGGTGAGCATATAGGGTTTTCAACCCACAATGTTATATCATATATTTACAAATATAGAACATTCAAACCTGTACAATTTCACCATATAAAGGCAACTCTTATCCCACCCCATCGATCCTCACAACGACACGATCTAAACTCTCGTATCTAAAATTTTCCTCTTTACCCGATCCCTACTCACGGATCTAAAACTATTATCTTCACCCGATCCATACTCACGGATCTAAAACTAACCATTTCACCTGATCCATACTTACCGATCTAAAACTAACCTCCTGATCTGATCCATACTCCCGGATAAATAATTATACCCAATCCATACTCCCGGAATAAGGACAATTAACTATACCCTAATCCTGATCTGATCCATACTCCCGGATCAATAACTGTGCCCAATCCATACTCTCGGACTAAGGACAATTAACTTAGTCTTAATCCATACTCCCAGACTAATAACAAGTTTTATCTCTTTACCTGATCCATACTCCCGGATCTAAAATTAACCTCTTGGTCTAATCCATACTCACTGAATAACTAGATCAACAACAACAACATCGGGGCCTCTCATCTGTTTATCACACATCGACAATCTAACCATGTTCTACCCAACATATTAGTAGATAAAAATATATATTTTTATACATAGTTTAAAACCTGTATAACATTCTCATTCAATACCTATTCCACATAACAAATGAGGCATACCCACATAACACGTATTTCATAGAGAATAAATCAGATCTATGAGATAGAAGAAAGTGAATATACATTCACGCATATAACAACAAAATATATACATAACACGTATTTTATATTAAATACTTAATAATTATGCGTTAGAAGAAAGTAACCACACACTCACCTGATTAGAAGATGATCGGACAACACTACGACTTGTAGAAGTAGTTTTCTTCGGTAGATCTGGAAGATCTTCACAAAAACCGGACTTCTCGCGGACAGAGCTTTGGCTCGAAAATTTCACTTCTCGGGATCTTCGAGGCCTCGGGACTTGCTTCGGGGCTCCGGAATGATACCGGGGCTTCGGGATAATTCTTGCACGAAAAACGATGCAAAAACGTGAGAGAAAGGGAAGAAATGAGCAAAGAACTCGGCTGCCCTCGACACCCTTTTATAGGGGGATGGAAACCCAAATTACGCTGGGCGTAACGTGGATCAGATCGCTGACTCCCCCTATGGATAATATCGGTTAATTTATAATTAAATTAAATATCAAAAATATTTAATCAACTTCAAAAATTCATATCTTCCTCATATGAACTCCATTTTCAACGTTCTTTATATCCCCGCGTAGGTGAGACTATGCTCTACAACTTACGTTTAGATTCCGTCGGCTAATTTTGAATTTATTTTTATTATTTATTTTTAGTAGGCCGGGACAGGAAAACTCCGTTATAAAATCATAACTTCTTCATCCGACGTCCGTTTTCGCCTATCTTTTTATCGTTTTACTACAATTAATGAGATCTTCGATTCTCATTTAGATTGTTTCGACTAAAAACCGCTCGGTCTCAAATCGAGTATTCGGACTGCATACCACTAAGTCGAAACTTCGAAAAATCATAACTTCCTCATACTAAGTCAGATTAGGGCGTTCTTTTAATGCACGCTCATGGTTTAATGTATTCTACGACTTTCATTTAGATTTCTAAGGCTAAATATCGCTCAAAAGTAAATTCACTTTTTACGTCGCGCTGTGTTGTGCCTGTTCTGTCGCGAAACTTCGACAAGTCATAACTTCTTCGTTATAACTCGGATTTCGGCGTTCTTTATATGTACGGAATCCTTGTAACATATACTAAAACGTAGTTAAGATTATTAATTATAAATAATATTTTATCGAAAATTCATTTTTGACGCCTATCGTCTCTAAATTGACTATCCCTGATCTACGGACGTTACAATATATATATATATATATATATATATATATATATATATATATATATATATATATATATATATATATATATATATATATAATCAAGTTAGCATGTTTTGCGTAGTCGAGTATTTGGGCAGAGTAACCATTAGATACTAAGCTTACCCAAAGGTTGGCTATAATAATGAATAGAGTATATGTGTTTCCTGGCAACTGGCCAACATAACAATTACGTATGAAGTTTTCAATCAGTGTGAGTTAGTATAACTGTTGGGCTTATAGTGATGTGTCATGGGCTCGGTCCTTAGCACTGTTTTGTAGCTGGTTTGGGCCTGTCCAACCGTTCATGTTTTGTTCTAGGGTTATAGTATTTAAGGTGCATGCATGCATCTTTTATTGGTAACACTTTAATTATTTTTCTGATCAATTATTGAAAACCCTAGCTCGCCTCCACAGCGGTAGTTCTTTATCGAGCTCTGCTGAGGCGTGACTATATTTGAATCATAAGCAATACGTTGATTCCATACTGTGTTCATAATAATACTGTGTTTTTTTTTGTTTGTTCATCATCGTTTTACCTGTGAAAGATCTAATCGATTTGAGTTTAATTCTCATCAATTGGTATCATAGCAGGAGGCTGTGTAATTCATACACATCTCTTCTGTTGAAGAAGTTATTATGGTTTTTTCCGCATGGATTGATATTAATTGAGCCGTCATTCCATATTAGCGATCTTACTCTAACGATAAATTACAAGTCTGATCTTAAAAGGTTATCGATCAAACGTCGTCACAATGTCCATGGATGATTCACAAACCAATCCAATCAACATATCCAACAGTATTGGTTCAACGACTAGGATTCCAATCTTATGCACTCAGGATTATGAGGTTTGGAGGCACCACTTCGAAGATTATGTGATAGGCTCAAAAGATAATGGGTACTTGATTCGGGAAGCAATCACAGTTGCCCCATTTGCTCACTCAAACACCTCAAAGATTGTCAAAACTCAAAAAGAATACAATCACCTTGTGAATGATGTGAAAGACATTCCTCAAGACGAGAAAGGAGAATTTCCAATGCAACATCAAGACCTTAAGAATGATTAGGTTTGCTTTGCAGTCAGATACATTCCGTTTGGTGAGTTCCTGCGCTACAACTAAAGAGATATGGGACAGGCTGAAAGAATTGTATTCCACTAATGCAAATGTGGAACATTCGATACAGACTCTGTTGCTGTCTGAATTTGGTGATTTCAAATAGAAGCCCTAAGAGAAACTTATTCAGGATTTTGATCGCTTTAATCATCTCTTAAGTAAGATGATAAAGCATGGGATCGAAAGGAAGGTTATTGAACAGAAGGTCACATTCATGAACAGTCTAAGATCTGAATGGATGGTAGTTGTGTCCATAGTTAAGGCACATGAACAGTTTAAATCATATTCTCTAGCAAAACTAGTGGGGATTCTGAAGTCCCATGAAAGTGCACTATCTACGTGGTTTCTAGTCTGGGTTCGTTAGCCCTTGTCTCTAAAGGGAAGAGTTTGATTGAAGAAGAAGAGGAAGAATTGGATCTTGTTAACTATGATCTAACTGGTGAAGAGTATGCCATGATGGTGTCCAACCCTAGAAAATTCATCAAAAGAAAGTTCCCAGCCAACAAGAACCAAAACTGGCAGGGAAGTTATAGTTCTGAAAAGATGAAGGAGGAACCGAAGATAAGATCGAAGTCAAAATAATCCAAGATAGAAGGGAAAATTGGTGGAGACTCAGGATTTGATTATCACTATTGTGGAGGCAAGAATCACTTTGCCAAAGACTGTATGCTAAAAAAGAAGGCAAAAAGGATAGATGAGGATGATGAGGAAGCGACCCTCCTGAGACGATTGGAGGATATCAAGAAAAGAAAATCAGTTGCTAACAATAAAACCATGAATGCTTTAATCATACAAGATATAGGTAACAATGATGAATTTGGTGGAGTGGAAGTGTGGTCCACGGATTCAGAGGACGAAGAAGTAAGAAAACCCACTCATGGCAAGGCGATGCTGGTGAAACAAGAACCTGCAGCAGGAAGATGTTTGATGGTGACCGAAGGAGTATCTCAGATGAGAGGATATACGACTGATGGTGGGCTAGAAGATGAGAAGGAGCGAGAGCACAGGTGTTTTGCTGCGAAACATGTTAGTGCAAAGATCAACGAATGTGATGAGTTGATCAAGAAGTTACAAAATATTCTTACTTCTCTGAAAATACCTGTTACTAACTATGAAAAGGAACTAAATAGCTTAAAATCTAAATTTTCTAGTATAAGTAGTAGTCTTACCCAAATCCATGTCACAAACTCTAACCTGACTGATCAAATTAGCAGGATATCGTCAAAGAGTGAGGAAAAGAGGATGTGGATTGAGCAGAAGGAGAATGAGTTGATTAGATCTAAGGATGAATCAATTTATTTGAAATGAGACAATCTTAAGCTTTTAAAACAATGAAATGTTTTTTGTTTAATTGCTAAAAGACTTTATTTTAATATCACTCAATCGCATCTCGACTGTGAAATAGGAAAGAAGATACATCACATGATTCTACCGTTCCTTGAGTTAAAGAAGGATGAAGTCGATGACGAAGCTTACAATTGTGAAAACGTTGTATCTTCTGATGAAGTCTCTCTAGCATACAAAATTGGTCTTGACAAAATTGAGACCTACATAAAGTCCAAAGACCATAAGGTCATGCTAAAAAATCTATTAGATGAAAATAATATATTGAAATTAAGAACCGAAACTGTACAGAAATTTGACTCATTTAATGCCAAATTAAGTTCAGAAAATAAAATTGATGTTGAAAATGCATCTGAACTTAATAAGGACGATGATCTGAGTGAAATCTCTGTAGAGGATGTGGTGGACTGCTCAGAATTTGTCAAAAGCGAACCCAAAACTCACAAAAATCTCATTTTGGAAAATTCCGTTGAGTTCGCTCGCTCGTCAATAGACAAAACCAAAATTCTCAAGGCAAAGGTTGTGGTGTATGAAAAGGTTCATACCAGTCTTAATCAGGTCTACACTGTTCAAGGAGTCACTCCTCAACAAACAGCAGATCTGACTGCTATGGTAGAAGAAGATAATGCAGCTGGATGTGACGATTTCTTCTGGTCAGCACCGATAGACAACGGTGATGAGACAGAAGGCCTATCTCAAAAAACTTCATGGAGAGTGAAGGGTAGGTATGTGCCCGAACCACTTAATGAGCCTGCAAGATATGATGTGCCAAGCACTAGTGGCACCAAAACGTATTTGGGCGAACCAACGCTCACTAGCAATGAAACATCTTCGTCTAAGAGCGAAAGCAATGCTCATGTTTTGAAGATAAAGGCTAACATCCATAAAAATCCAAAACAGGTGGCAGATCAAAAACACAAACGAATTTTGAGACACAAGAATAATCTCTCAGAAAGAAAACAGTTTTGGAGATCACAAAACCCTCATTATGTCAGGTACAAAAGAACTCCTAAATCTCTAGAAAAATCTAGGAACCGAAAGGATAGTTTCGGTCCCTTGAATACAAGGAACCGAAAGGACATCTTTGGTCCACATCAAGATAGCAACTGAAAGGAGAACTTCAGCAACCGAAAGAGCAGTTTCGGTCCTTAACACAATATCAACCGAAAGAATAAGTTCGGTCCAAAGTTCAATCAGAAGAACAAAAGGGAAGAGTGTTCCCGTTCTCAACCAAGGAAGAGTAATAATCAACGATCCAAACTCCTCTCTAAACCCCATTCTTCTCATTCCAATTATTATCCTTCAAAAGATTTAAAGGGAAAAAGAAAGATCTTTCCTGAAGAAATACAAAATATTGCAGACGTCAAATTCTCAAACCCTACGTCTAGTGAAACTAAGCCAAACAAAATTAAAGTTTTCACATTAAAACGAAAAGATTAAACTACTTTAATTAAAAGAACTTATTTGATTGATGTTTCTCTTACTATTCCCTGTCCTGTAAAAAGGCTCACAAGGACCCAAGAAACTTTGGGTTCCTAAATTTGCTTGATATTTTGCAGGTTATATGTGACGAGCAGTTTGACGAAGAATGGTATATTGATAGCGGTTGCTTGCATCACATGACAGGAAGGAAGGAAGAACTCAAGGAATTTCAGTCTCTCAAGGATGGTGGAATTGTGAAGTACGACAATAACTCATATGGAACCATCAAACGATATAGAATGATTGCGAATGGTGATTTCTCAATAAGAAAGGTCGCATACGTTGAAGGTGTTGGATTAGTGTCTAAGTCCATAAATATTTTGGTATGTACTTGACCCGATGGTGCATGGTCCTTTTGGGTTTCCTTCACCAAAGCAACTTGATAGGATGAATTATGGAGAGAGAGAGAGAGAGGGAGAGAGAGAGAGAGAGAGAGCAAGAGAAAGAGAGGATTAATTATGATTTATTAATATATTATGAGAATAATATATTGAAGAAGAAATCATATTGTTTAATTAATATTAGTCAATAATTAATTAAGAATTAATTTTGTGGCTAAAAGACATTAATTAAACTTAAGGGACTGGAACTGTCAAATGTATGATAGTTGAATATTGAGCTAATGGACTCCATATTAGAGGGGTGGATGAATTCTATGGGGAAACCCATTATAAATCGTCCTAGGCCTCTACGGAGGGAGTCCATGGGTTGCTTAGGGCCTAAGCAGTCAAATTAGGGTTTCCTTGTTAGATAACCCTAATAGCCTCACTATTTAAAGGACACTTGAGACTCAAAAACGTGGTGAACTAATTGATTAGGGTTTCCAGCCATTTTTGGGTGTCTCCTCTCTTCTTCTTCTTCATCCTCTTGCTCTTGGTGTTTGTGAGCCATTAGAGGAGTGACACTTGTGACTCTAAGCTTTCTTAAGCCATTACAAGGAGGATTTGAGATTGTTATTGCTACATAACAATCAAGGTATGATCTAAACCCTAATTCATATATTAATATCGATTATCATATGCTAGATCTAGGGTTTAAATTCTTGGATGAATGAATGTACAATAGAGAAACCTAGATCCAAGCATTAGGGTTTGCATAAGCACATAGGATGTTCTTATGACCAAAACCCATCAGTGGTATCAGAGCCTTGATTGGTTTCTATTGTATTGATGCCTTGTTTATTTGTTCAAGCTTTGAAAATCGTTTTTTTTTGCCCCTGACTGATGAACTCCACGAGTTCCATAATGGACTCGGCGAGTAGCTTCAAATCGCCGAGTTGATAGAGGAACTCGGCAAGTTCGAGCGTCAGTAATGGCAGATTTCGGGATTTCTTGCTATTTTGCTTGAGGATACTTGCCTTAATTGCTTTGGGTCATTAATATCCGAATTTTATCATATATTTGAGTATATCATTAACCAAACAAAAGATAATTACCATTTGATTGAATGATAATTTACTTATAGGATAATAATTGACTATTTGAATTAAATTGGTAAATTGAGTTGCAAGTAATATTGACTAGGTCAAATTTAGATAATCATTAAATTAATTATTTAATTTAAATTATTTGCTATTTGATCCTTTGTGTTTTGAAAAGTTTCAAAACTTGCCCTCAAGTTTTGGAATTTAAATTTTTGATTAAAAGGTTTGATTTGAAATATTTAAATTCTAAACCGTAATGATTTGAAATGTTTCAAAACTTGCCCTCAACTTTTGGAATTTAAATTATAATTAAAAAGTTTAATTTTAAAAGGTGTTCAATTCTAAAACCCTAAGTTTTGAAAAGGTTCAAATTGCACCCTTATGGTTTTATTAAATTAATTAAGTGTATAATTAAAAGATAGTTAATAAATCCTTAGTGATATGGTTTACATTTAATTAAATTAAAAGTATAATTTATTAAATTAGACCACCTAGTATTTTAAAAGTGTAAAATACACCCTTATACTATATATAACATTAAAAGTCTAATATTATATATGTATGACTTAAATTGCTAGTCTTACCATTAGTAGGCCTCATTCACGAAGCTGGTCTATAAGGGGTGTTTAAGGAAATTGCCTATAAAATGACAATTGAATGGGTATCCACTCTTACCGACCGCACTCTTGACTAGTGGATGGTCGTTAGCCGAACGGGTAGGATAGGGCAAACCCTTTCCATTAAAAGTATAATCAATTATAAAGTAACTAAATGTTTATACAAAATTCCCAATCTTAGTTACTTTAGGTAAAAGTGAATTGATGCAATTCCATGAAATTACACTTTGTGCCCTTGCAAAGACGTTAGTGGAGCGTGTGTGGTTAACCGACAAACTAAATGGTTCTAAGCAAAGGTAGTAAAGGGTGACTCAACGTTTGTCATAGTTTGGTGGAGCGTGTGTGGTTAACCGGCACATCGAATAGGTGACTGTAACATTGGGGGCACCATGTAATTTTGCATGGTTATTCACACCCTGTTTTGTGATCTTCAGCATCCCAGTCACAAATCGAGGGGCATATCGAGATTTAAACATGCCATTGAAAAGTTCAATGAATCTCATAGGATCTAGGAATTTTTCAATACATTTAAAACTTAATCTCCTTTTTGTTTTTCATGCTGGGAAATTAGTGAATCGTCATTCACTTACCTTCAAATGTTTTGCAATTTTGGTTACGGCATCCCTCTCCCAAGTTGTAGAGTGTTGTGTTGGGTCCTAACCTTAATATCTCATTTGGATGATTTATTAAGGACTCAATTAATCAACTAACTTGAATTTTCTCTAGTTTTTTAGATGTCAAAGTATGACAACTATGGTCTTCCCAAATCCCGTGGAACAAGCTTTCCACATGAAGATGATATTCCACAATTCGATCAAGGAACACGAGATCATGCTTCACTTCCTCCACCTCCTACTATTGTTCTCCCTAACCCACAAGTTCAAAAGATTGAAAAGTTCAAACTCACTCAAGCCCTTTTGGTAAGTAAACATGAAGAAGGAAAGTCAGTGTGTACACACGTTCTAGAGATGAAGTCACACATTGATAGGTTAAGAATATTGGGATCCGTTGTCTGTGAGGAGCTGGCTGTTAACTGGGTTCTTCAGTTCCTTCCTGACTCATATAGTGAGTTCGTAAGAGAGTACCATATGATGAACCACGACGTGACCCTCATAGATCTCACCTATATGCTTATTGCTGCTGAATCAACAATGATTTGGCGCACAGGAAAAGAAAAGTTGATTGGTGGATCTGCCTTCCAGACCTCTATGGATATAGTCAATGACAATGAAAGGCATGCCATGGTCGAAAAGTTTGATCATAAGAGAAAGGCGAAGTCTGAAGTAGTTTCGTGTGATGTTCCAAAAGAGTCAATTTGCTTTTATTGCCAAGAGAATGGGAATTGGAGACGAAGCTGCCTAGTATACCTGAGAGATCTAAGAGATGGGAAAGTCAAGACGTATGACTAGACTTCAGGTAAAATCCACTATCTAACTCCATTAAGTTCCTATTCATTGATTCTTAATACACAATGTGATAAGATTACATTTGAATGTTTTGAAGAATCAGAGAAAAAGGAGGAAGCTTGATGGAAGAGCAAGATGAGTCTGGTCATGAAGAAATGGATCACGATCACATGGATTCGAAGATCAGATTTTGAGCTTAGGAAGTTATGATAGAGTTGTTAGGAGTATTTGATTACATAGTTTTTCAGTTGATTTTGCATTGTAAGGACATGTTTTCTGCTACTTTTATGAATAAAATAAATTTTGATTTATCTTATTTATGTATATCCTTGCAATGAAATCGTTGTGAAAAATTGATGTTTGTGTATTTCTATAAATGGATGTGATTCTTAGTTATGTTATTTATAGTAGTGTCAAAATTTCTAAGTAAGGAAAGATTCCCATCACCCAAGTTTCAATTGGACAGAAACTTGGAGTCTTATGATTTGAATCATGTGATGTATGGAAATCTTGGTACTTAGGAAATTAAGACTAATTCCTTGATCACACAAGTATGTGAGTCAAGTAAAGGACTAAAGGAATAGAACACAATGTTGTGCACTAGTCAAGTCCACCACAAATAACGATAAAACTATTCGTCATAATTTACTAAAATTCTCGTAAATGTGGTCATACTTACAAGATTAAGTGTAATTCTGAATCATTGAAAGGTTTCAATGAATGACAAAACGAATAAGAAGAATCAATGAAGGAAAAAAGATAAAAGTTTCTCCAATCTAAGAAGAAGGGAGAGTACTTTTGTATCATATTTTATGATCATCTTAATGATTAAGAACTATATCACAATTGATTCTCTAAGGACATCTTAGTACACTAGTATGGCTAAGAAGAGGAATCGAAAATTGTTGAAATGGTTAAATCAAAAAAGATGAGTCATACTTCATTCCAAAATCAAGTCTTAGAATCATACTCCAAGATTGTGAATTGAGTGACACACATTCATCAAATGTGAAGTAGAAAATTGTTTTCCTACTCCTACACATTTGAATTTGGTATGTTGTGATGTCTTGAAGAAGCCAAAGACCAACTAAGACCAAATGTATGTAATGTTTTTCTTGATATAGACACACACTAACTCTTGGATATTTGTTTATCAAGAAATGTTCTTGATAAGAGAATCTAATATGTCAAGAGGTCAGTGGGAGTCTGAAGATCTTGAAAGAATTCAAGAATTAATCAAGAGTAAACACTAACGCACGACTTGAGGTTTGTAACCTATCATGTTGACATAATTTTGTTTCTGTGCCATTCCGGTTTAAGTTGACTATGCAATGTGAGTTCTCATGTGGATTGCATAGAGTCAAGACGCCCTAATCGATGGAAAGTACATTGATAGGAAGGGGTAATCTTATTGATAACTTGGAAGACATGGTGGGCACTTGTGCTGCCACGAGGCAAGATATCAAAATTAAGTAAGTTCAACCCATAAGAGTTGAATTATGTTTTGATAAATTCACATGGATAAGAAAACATGCACCTTAAAAGATATTTTAAGAAGATAATGGTTGTAATTATGATTTTAAGAAATTCTTTCACTAAGAGAGATTTTAAGAAGATAATGGTTGTGAAAATTGCGTTCTCAAATTCGATTATGATTGTGGCATCCCTTTTCATAGTTCGAATTGTGAGGTTTGACAATTGGTCTGAATATTTGAGGACTTAGTATTGTTCAGACACACATATAAGCTATCTATTGAAAGGTGCATGAGTTTAAGAAGCTTGATAAAGACTTATCAACTGTTTTCTGAATACATGTCAAAGCTAGTGGGAGCATAAGTGTTATGCTTGTATGATAATAATCATCATGATAGTGGGAGCATAAGTGTTATGCTTATATGATTATTATGGCAAGTATTGCAAGATAGCAATATTAATTATAGAAAACAAGAGTTATACTTTGCAAAGTCGTAAGGGTTGAAAAGTTGTTTTGCTATAATTAAGGGAGAGAATATTACGCTTCATTTCAAATCTAAAGGATTAGATTGTGGAATTTTAATAAATTTAGTCAAGGATACACAGTGTGTTCTCAATTTCGATTATGATTATGGCATCCCTCTTCATAGTTCGAATTAGGAGAACGTGACACATAAAATATTATGGCAAAAGATTGATAAATTATCATATCTTTATGTAAGACATGATGCACGTGTCCCATTCGCTTCCGGTATAGTATCGATTGCAAATACTATAATATTTGACCATTCAAAAATTTTCCAAATGTCTAGCGCATTAAGAAGGAAAAAGGACTAGAATCGGTTTTGACTAAAATAATTAAACAACTATCAAAGGACGATCCAAGGTTCCCTGAAGATTAGTTGCTTATGAGTAGTTGGAAGTATGGTATTGGATGGACCATATAGACATTATTATGAATAGATAAGATTCTATTAAGAATGAGATGTCATATGGAAAATATGGAAATGTTTCCATATTGGGAGTTGGATATTGAGAATCTATGTCTAGATTATAAACTTTTATGCAAGATGGATGTTCAAAAGAATGTACTTTGAGTAAGAGACATCATATCTATAGAATTGTTTCTGATATAGATTGGCCAAATCTTGATGATTTTGAGCTATGACTTTACGAAAGGATCATTGCATAAAATGTTAGAATCTAGCATATTCTATAAGTGGCAAGAATTTGATATTCTTATGCTTATAATATGGATTGGGAGTTGTGAAATGAGTATGATTGGAAATGTGTTCATTTGATCTATTTCACAAAGTAAGGACCATAAGTAAACATTGTGTGCATGCTAAGAGCATGGGACAATTGTTGTTGTAATTCAAGTAAAAAGTTGATTACCCGAAAAAACAAATAATGAGTAATCAATATGGTGATTAAATAAAAGGTGTTTTATTTATACTCAAAGGCTTGGGGCCATATAGGATTAGTATTATTCTTGTGTTTCACTTTGCAAGTTTTGATTTCCTGAATAATTAAATTATTTCATAATAATCAAATTATTCGAACGGTCCACAGTCGTTCATATGTTGGAAGTAGGTATGAATGAAGACTGTCATGAATTGGTGTGTGCATTGTCTAAAGTGTATTAGACATAAGAAAATGTTTGCTGCAACGTTCATGAGTGCTTATGAATATGATTTGAGCATTAGAGTAAACTGACGTTCATGAGTGATTGGTGAGATGATAATATCTTATATTCTTGAAACCGAGATATGTGAGTTGTATCTTGCGAGTCGGTTCCACATTGATAATATGTAAACACACCAATAACTTGGTGTTATAAAACATATTGTTGTGTGTGATTCAGTGAGTGAGTGCAAGCAAGCATTGAATCAAAGTTTATCCGTTCGTTTTTTCCAAAGTAGGATGAAAGCGATATCTGTGGGCCCCCCGATGATTTAGTGATGAGACCCTAAGCGCTTGGCCAAGCCGGGACTAATTTGATGTGTTCAATTGTAGTCTGTTGTCAGTCGTCATAAATCAGAAATCGGGAAACAACACATAGACAGAGAGAATGATTTAAATCCACGTCTCAGTCTATACGATATCTAGAATGGAGGAATATATGATCCCTTATCTACAGGACGCATATCTGATAAGATCAGAGTTGACAGCGGCTTTTGAAAGCTACGATTGCATATCAGGATCTGAAGTCATACGCAAAATAGTTATTAGACTTATCCAAGTGGGAGACTGTTTGATTAGTGTCTAAGTCCATAACTATTTTGGTATGTACTTGACCCGATGGTGCATGGTCCTTTTGGGTTGCCTTCACCAAAGCAACTTGATAGGATGAATTATGGAGAAAGAGAGAGAGAGAGAGAGGATTAATTATGATTTATTAATATATTATGAGAATAATATATTGAAGAAGAAATCATATTGTTTAATTAATATTAGTCAATAATTAATTAAGAATTAATTTTGTGGCTAAAAAACATTAATTAAACTTAAGGGGCTGGAACTGTCAAATGTATGATAGTTGAATATTGAGCTAATGGACTCCATATTAGAGGGGTGGATGAATTCTATGGGGAAACCCATTAGAAATCGTCCTAGGCCTCTACGGAGGGAGTCCATGGGTTGCTTAGGGCCTAAGCAGTCAAATTAGGGTTTCCTTGTTAGATAACCCTAATAGCCTCACTATTTAAAGGACACTTGAGACTCAAAAACGTGGTGAACTAATTAATTAGGGTTTCCAGCCATTTTTGGGTGTCTCCTCTCTTCTTCTTCTTCATCCTCTTGCTCTTGGTGTTTGTGAGCCATTAGAGGAGTGATACTTGTGACTCTAAGCTTTCTTAAGCCATTACAAGGAGGATTTGAGATTGTTATTGCTACATAACAATCAAGGTATGATCTAAACCCTAATTCATATATTAATATTGATTATCATATGCTAGATCTAGGGTTTAAAGTCTTGGATTAATGCATGTACAATAAAGAAACCTAGATCCAAGTATTAAGGTTTGCAACACAACCTTATCAGTGTATCACAACTGGTAGTTAGGACTAAATTGAAGGTATCGTTCGATGATGAAGGCTCAAAGATAGTCGAAAATAAGTCCAATAACTTTCTGTTGAAATCGAAGCAAAAAGGGGAAATGAACCCTTTAAACCTCAATCCAATTCGAGGGAAACCAACAGTTTTGTTACTAACAAAGGCTCACTTAGACGAAAGATGGTTATGGAATCGAAGACTCTCTCATCTTAATTTCAAGGATATCAACAATCTGGTTTTAGGAGATCATGTTCGAGGTCTTCCACTTCTCAAATTCGACAAAGAACACAGATGTGCAGCTTGTGAAATGGGAAAGCAAAGTCGAAAAAATCATCCTTCTATTATCAACACAAATGTGATAGAACCATTAGAGCTGTTACATATCGATCTATGCGGTCCCTCTTCCATTGAAAGTATTGGTCGAAACAAGTATATTCTAGTCATTGTCGATGACTTCTCTCGGTTTACATGCGTGTTCTTCTTGAAGCATAAATCATAGGCTACTCCTAAGCTCAAGCTCTTCATAAAGCAGGTAGAAGTTCAATTGAGGAAAGTAGTTCATGATGTCAGGAGTGACAATGGCTTGGAATTCAAAAACAAGGATTTCGAAGATTTTCGGGCGGACAAGGGAACGACTCATAATTTCTCCTCCCCATATACCCCTCAGCAAAATGGAATCGTTGAAAGGCGAAACAGATCTCTGTGTGAAGCAGCCCGTACCATGCTAAGCCTCGCTTCATTGCCTCTGTACTTCTGGGCTGATGCAATTGATGTTGCTTGTTACACTCAGAACAGGTCGTATCTAAACAAGAGATTCTCCATTACTCCTTACGAAATCTTGAACAATCGTAAGCCAAACGTGAAATTCTTTCATGTGTTCGGTTCAATATGCTTCATCTTCAACTCCAAACAGAATCGAAACAAGTTTGATGCTAAGGCTGATGAAGGAATATTTCTGGGCTACTCCTTGCACTCAAAGGCATATATAGTTCTGAACAAGCACTCTAAGAAGATTGAAGAGACATACCATGTCACTTTTGATGATAGTTATGTTAAGAAAATGAAGACTATTGAAGATACACTGCAAGAAATCTTTCCAAAGACAAATCAAGCTACAGCTTCTATTTCAAATCTTTTTGAGCAATATATGCTTCTTTTTGATGAACCTAAAAAGGTTATCGATTATGAATCCAAGGCGAAAGATAACAAAGTTGACAGTGTAAAGCAAGTCATTGACGATGTTGCATGAAAGATGGCTGCCGATCAACCAAAAGCAACCGAAACACCAGTCTTCAGCGAACCTTCTGGTGACCGTCCCTCTATCCAGGGGAGGGCCTGTCTCTACAAAAAGATCATGGATCTTTATTATAGGGGGAGAATTCTTCGTCACAATCATCTAGCTCTACCAAAAAACGAAATGAAGGGGAACATTCTAATTCAGATATTGAACTCGTATCATCATTTGAGGGGGAGAACCTACATATCAATGAAAAATGATACACTATCTTAGTTGGAGGAAGAGATCAGTGCAGAACTGGATCCCTCTTGTGATCCAAACTACCCACCACTTGTTAAATGGACCAAAGACCATCCTCAAAGTCAAATTATTGGGGAAACTTTAGAAAAGGTTTTAACTCGATCACAAATCAAAGCGAAACAAGCTGCACTATTTTCTCAAGTGGAATTTTGCATGTTCAATTCTTTTGTTTCCAAAGTAGAGCCGAAGACTGTTAATTCAGCTCTTGATCATTCTGACTGGGTCCAAGCCATGCAAGATGAGTTAAATGAGTTTGAAAGAAACAAAGTATGGCGTCTAATTCCAACCCCAAAAGATGTTTCGGTTGTCTGTCTCAAGTGGGTTTTCAGAAATAAGATGGATAAGGAGGGGAATGTGATTCGTAACAAAGCTCGGTTGGTTGTGAAAGGCTATTGCCAAGAGGAAGGTATTGATTATGAAGAGACATTCGCTCATGTTGCAAGATTAGAGTCAGATCGAATCTTTCTTGCCTATGTAGCACACAAAAACTTTAAAGTCTATCAGATGGATGTCAAGTGTGCCTTACTTAATGGAGAACTTTAAGAAACTGTGTACGGTGAGTAACCACCAGGTGAACGAAAAGCATCCAGATTTTTGTTACATCCTTACCAAAGTGGTATATAGCCTGAAACAGGCTCCCAGAGCATAGTATGAAACACTCACTAGATTTGCGGCAGTAAACACCATTGTTTAGGCCATAAACTCCAATTCTCTAATGTGTCGAGACTTTATTGTTTCACAATAAACCCTAGGGCATCCTCTCTCCTGATATCTCCTAAAGTGTTAATCCTAAAATACTCAAATTTAAACCAAAAAGTTTGAAAATTAGCAGTACTGTTCTGACTTCTATTAACTTGATATGTTGTACAGAAAGGAAATTTTGGGTTGTCACATCATCCCCTCCTTAGAAGGAATTTCATCACAAAATTAGCTTTCTCAGCATCATTACTGGGGTGGCGCTGTTCTGATTGGCAGAATACCCACTCGTAGACTTGGCAACTTTTACCTTCTGTTCATGATAGGATTCATACTTGGTCCATCTATCATTGCTTCGTGTATACAAGCCGTATATAATTTGGGTTACCAAGACGTTCGGATGTGCGACTCTTCCCCAAGTCCACAAACCAACGAGGAATAGGAGAAAGGGCGGAAACACACATACTAAGTCTGCGTAATCATAATCATATACCACCCTTGCAAATACGTTAAATAGTAATAGGGGCTGTATTCATCCATAGCTTCCGTGCTCGAACTTGGTCGGCTGGACGAGTGGTATTTCGTGGAGGTTTGTTAAGGTTCCTTAGGAAATGATTAGAAATATGAGGTACTCTATGCCTAAGTACTTCGGAGTTTTGAAGGGACGGTTTGGCTAGAAGGATGATTTCGGAGAAAAAGATTTACGCACGAACCTGGTATCGTAAGCATCGAATGGACTCTAGTCGTATAATGAAATCGGAATCACTTGGAAATAAAGGCACTAGATTTGATCATAACGCCATTACAGACAAAACACAACAGTGCAACTTTTAACAGAGTTATAGTACTATAGATTTACTACAAGACTATTGTTGCGGACTAGGTATACTACAAAAGACAAGTATTCACAGCACGGGGATCCCTTAACTGGCGGGACCTCACAAAAGATAAGACTCTAGTTGCACTAGTCCTAAACAGCTTGTGAGTCTGTTACAACGAATGCCGTAGATACCCTAACATGGGTCCGTAGTAGTCTCTCCTGCGTCGGTGATCGTTAGCATCCTTTAATCTGTGCTAGCATTCGCTGCCTCTGGGCAGTTTCTTTTGTAGTGACCCACCTTGCCATAATCGTAACAAGCCTGGCTCATACCAGCGTTGGGTACTTGGTTGATCGGTCTTGCTGGACTCTTACAGTAACGTATGGTGTGTCCCTTTTGTTGCAGTTTAAGCACTGCATCTCTCGACAAGGTCCATGGTGGTGATAATTGCATTTTTTGCACTTTAGGAGATTTCCTGCATATGGCTTTGCTAGCAATGGGTTAGTAGAGGCTAGTGTAGGTACTGTAGCAACATTTACTGTAACTTGTTGTTGTTTCCTTGAGGATCCTTGTGAGGACTCGTCTTTCCTCTTGTTCTTGTTGTTGTTTCCTTCTTGTTGATCTTGTACATAAATTTTTGAATTATGATGGTTTCCGTGGTCAATCAGAGATTGTGCTAGTTCTTTGGCACTATCAAAAGTAGCGGGCCTTGATGCTAACACACTTGACTAAATTTGGGGAGACAGTCCCCAAATATACCTCTCTAATTTCTTGCTCTCAGGAGCAACCATATCCGGGCACAGGTTAACCAGATCAAAAAATCTACCTGTATAGGTTGATATATCGGTACCAACCATTTCCAGACTCCATAGTTCCTGTTCGAGCTTTTGCATTTCTCTTCGTGGACAGTACTCTCTAATCAGCATGATCTTCAAGTTTTCCTAACTTATCGAATTTTCCACTACTAGAGTCAGAGACTTAACATGGCCATTCCACCAAGTTAACGCTCTGTCTGAAAAGGTACAAGTAGCAAACTTGACCTTGTTTCCCTCCGGGTAGGCACAGATCTCAAAGACTACTTCTGTCTTGTCAGTCCACTGCCTTAGGAACATAACCCCACAAGTTCCATTGAAGTTTCGGGGTTTAGCATTTGTAAAGTCCTTGTAGGTGCATTCCCTGGGATGCCCATGGCTCTCGCCATGGTGAGAAGGAGGTGCACCCGTTCCCGATCCACTAGGGACAGGAGTATTGATGGCTGACACGACAACTACTACTGTTGCCGTGAAGGTTGCTTGGAACATAGCAGTGTCGAAGGGAGGAGGTGATTGAGGTGGTGGAGGAGGTGGTGGCATTGGCGTTTCGTTAATAGGGTTATGCCTTGGATTCTTGCAAGGCGGCATCTTTTGACTATATGATTAAAATATGACAACACGGTATGAACAAATGAATAAGGAGAGTGACTCATGGACTAACTCTCCATAGTCCAACAGCACAATTTAATAACATGTTTGAATGAGGATCTTGTATCGAAAGGTGAAAGCATTTGGACAATAATGTCCATACGATTTGGTATCTGTCAAAAATACTGGAATTATAGATGTAACATATTCTGGAAAAGCGGCCTAGGAGTAGGCCTTACATCAACCATTGATGGGAAAGTTTTGACAGGACAACAACTTAATCAAGACCTAATAGATCCAAGATTTACAACGATAGGAAATTAGATCAGAGTTTTACATAAACTAGGTTATATCCGAAGGAGGAGTCAATGAGATTCTATCGGCGACGAGAACTACTAGAAAAGTCTTCAGTTGAGTGATCATTCGAAGGGATTGGGTGATCATTCTCTGGCTCCTCTCCGAGCCATCCAGCATTTTCGTGGTTAGGGTAGTATGGGTTGTCGTGGGGATGGAATCCAACCATGATATCTATGCGAGAAAAAGGATATAAGAAATAACTAAATAACTAACTAATATAATTATAAGATGACCTTTATCAGTTGCTTCAATACTTGTTTAGTGCATACCAGTTATATGTAGTTAGGGTAGGATAGACCTTCAAATAGGTGACCCTAACCCTCAGCTCCAACCCAACGATGACATCATATAAGGCAACGATTCACAGATTCTATGTCTATGACATCCTAGTACATATAACCTTAGTGTATCCACTAAACAACTATTGATATATTAATAAAGATCTATTTAGTTCTCAAATAAGTAATTACAGTAAGACCAAATACCCCTATGATATTTCTTTGTGGTTGTGTTGGTAAGTTTTTAAACTTGTTGCCACATCACAACCATTCTTGCGCACATGCTAATCACTCCTCGGACCAGCATAGTTGATCAGGCTATGCCACTCCCAAGACTGACCATACATCCCCAAGCTTACTTGTGATATCTAACAATTGTAATACTTTTGTTCTTGTCATTGTGACACCGATTTTAGTATGAATGCAGTCACATATACTTACTTAAATATTTTATTATTTAAAAGTATAAACTCTTAGTCAGAGTGTTTTAATCCCAATGTATTTATAGTTAGTATATCTTTTATGGGTTGATATACTATATTCACTATAAACAATGCTTTGATACCAATCTGTCACACCCCAAAACCGGAACGGCTGAAACGTTCGGGGCCGGAGGACGTCATGTACAGTATCACAACAATGCAAAGTAGTAAACAAACAACAACATCATCCATTGCATTATTAGTATAATTTTACTTACAAGTGTATTCTTTCATAGTAATAACAGCATAATGGACACTCAAAATAAAAGACGAGTCTTGACTGCTCCGTCTTCTCTAAACCTTGCATCGGTACCTGTCTATTTGTGACCTGAGAATACAAGTTATTTTGAAAGCGAGTATCAGCTTTAAAGCTGGTGAATTCATAAGTATTTAATGTCGTTAACTAAGTAAGTATTAATGAAAAGTCTTATAAGTAAAAGTGTAAATGTTTGAATTTCCTAGAAAATCCCATATTTCCTATTAGTATAAAAAGGTAGTCTTATACCAAGACTTGAATGTTTTGAAAGTAACAAAGATGGTTTTTCCCTTATATGACTACTATTAACAATATATATACTCTACCTCATCGTTTATGTGAATGTATCAGAAAATAAAAGTAATAGGGAAAATATAGCCATGTAAGTATTATCCTTTTGTATTAGGATAAACCCGACATCGTGACTGCCGAATAGTATTAACCTTGAACATCCGTAGATGCTCATTGTCCTCTGTAGCTAACAGCAGGGTGTAGGAATAGTTAGTCCAGTAAAGTTACCCTAGTATAAGTATTAACTATAGGCATCCGTAGATGTTCGTTACCTCTGTTGCTAACAGTTGGGTGCCGGAATGGTTAGTCCCGTATAGTATCCTTTTGTACTAGGATAGACAGAACTAATCTATACGTATAATATGTAATAGTCTTACCCGCTGTAAGTAAGTAGTCTTCTCACGAGACCCGCTGTAAGTAAGTAATAATATGATTGGTAGTCCCTATTCTACATTTGGAACTGAAGGTGACTTCCGCAACGAATCGCTAGGTCGAAATCCATATTTATTACCAAATCATATATAAGCCCAAACTATACCTATAATAGCTTACTAGGGATATATGAATGTATACCTTTGCTACCCAAAGGTACTGAACTCACTGATCAAAACTATTATGCCCGTATATGTACACATGATATATAACTAAATATTTAAACGACCTCGGATGGATACCCGATACCCACCAGACCACATCCCAACGAGGAAAAGGAAATAAAGCGGGTTAGCCTTCCTAAGTCCTTTAAATATTACTTATATAACTATACATATACATGCATGCTTTTAACAAGGTATTTATATAAAAGTATCCATGTAAGTGTATTCAAGTAAGTGTATCCATGTAAGTGTATCCAAGTAAACGTATCTCTTTATATAGCATTTAGTATAGACTCATGTATGCACTGACTCTGGTGTAATTCCTTGTAATAGGAATAGCAAGTAGTATCTCCTAACTACACCTATAATAGTTACTAGTAATGTACAAGTATCAAGGAAGGTATACCTTTTCTAGCCAAAGGTACTGAACTGACTGAGGGCACTTTTATGTCTATATATGTATACATGATATATAAATGATAGTTGAACGACCTTCGGACAGATAAAGGATACCCTAAAGCCACATCCCAACGGGGAAAAGGAAATAAGGCGAGCTAGCCTTCCTAAATCGTTCAAACATGACTTATATAACTATACGTATATAGGCATGCTTTTAACAATTTAAAAGTATAAAAGAATCTTTGAAAAACATTTAAGGGTTTTGAACAATAAATAAATATTAATGACTTGATGTCATTCTATAAAGCATTTCAAAACTAATTCCTTTAATAACAAAGTATAACAGAGTTTGGAAGAAAACATACAGAACGTAGTAAAGTTTAATAAAAAGTTGTTTAAACAAGTAAAACATTTTCAAAAGCCATTTGAAGAAATCAGTTTGATAAAACAGCTAAAAGTGTAGTAAATCCATTTATATGATGGTTATTAATCACATGCGATTGATATAATAACTAGCATGATTTAACTTGTATCCCCTCCCCCCCTAAAACCATTTAAATTCATTTAAAACATTGATTAAGGGGTATGAACTCACCTGTAGTTGATGGTTTGGATGTATTGACTGATGTAGGGTTGTTAAGTGTCAAGTGAAGACTTGTACACACACAAGGATCCTAGTTAACATATTGTAGTACATATATATCCAGTTAGTCTTTAAACAACTATTTAACAAAGTTAAGACAACCTAGTACATGATAAACACTTTATATAGGTGTTATAAGTGCTAAGGAGTGCATCTAAGTATTGTAGGACAACGTCATTGAGTTTAGGGTTCAATAGAACCCCTTTCATGAGTTTACACCCTAAAGACCATAACCCATTGAGTTTACGGTCATAAACCCTTGAGTTTACATCCGTATGCTCCTAATCTTTTGATCATTTCATGGTTTGAAGCCTTGTAAGTCCTTAGAAGTGTTTCCATTTGATGTATAAGCCTAAGGAAGAAGTTAGGGTACCATTTCCCTCCTTTGAGGGGTTTACGTCCCTAAGACCATTTCCCTTTGGGTTTACAGCCGTAAACCCTTATGGTCGATGGTATATTTGTGTTTTCAAGTCCTATACACATTAAGGTATGAGTCTAGTCTAGTTTCATAAGGGAAGGAAGGGACTAGGGCACACTTTTGGCCCCTAAAGAAGGGTTTACGGCCCAAGGTGTTCTTGGGCCGTAAACACCTTTGATCTTGGTGTTTGCTCGTAATTTCTTGATATTTAGAAGTGTAACAATGCTTATAAGACTCTAGGATAGGAGCACTTACAATATAGAAGCTTGAAATGAGCCAAAAGTCCATGAACAATACTGTGTGCTCTTGGTGTTCTTGGTGAAACTTGAAGAATCAACCTTTTGGAACATTTTCATGGATGGATGTGTGTTAAAACACTATATTAGGTGATATACTAACTTGAAAGAGCTAGAAAGACTCACTAGATTGAAGATCTCGAAGAAAACTGGGATGATACTTGAGAGAGTTTGGGGGTTTACTCTTGGAAAGGTGGAAAAGTGATTTAAAATGCTAAGTATCACTTATATACCCCCCTTCCTTGGGGTTTGCAGCCATAAACACCATTGTTTAGGCTGGATACTCTAATTTTATGATGTGTTGGGACTTTATTGTTGCACAATAAAGCCTAGGGATCCTCTCTCCCGATATCTCCTAAAGTGTTAATGCTAAAATACTCAAATTTAAACCAAAAGTTTGAAAATTAGCAGTACTGTTCTGACTTCTATTGACCTGATATGTTGTACAGAATGGAAATTTCGGGTTGTCACAAGTACTTCGTTCAGTTTCGGTCTTATATCAAGTATCGATTTTATGAATTGAAGCAAAAGCCACCCTTAATAGCCTTAATTAAAAAGATGCCTTTCAATACTTCTTAACAAGTACTTGATCGTTATTTAATGGGAATCCACACAAGCACTTTAAAGTCTCTCTTAACTTTAAAGGAAGAGATTCGTGCCTAGAGTCAGTTGCTTTATGTCTCAACAAGACTTCACTTAAACCCTCAAAAAGTTTGTTTTATTTGTTTATATTTCACACTCTATGCACGAAAATCCTTGATTTTCCAAATTTTGGTTCTATTCATGATATCTTACTTGTTACAGCTTGTATCTACAAGTACTCCAATGTCTGATAAAGTTAAAAGGAGATGACGATTCAAGTCAATTATGTGGGTGACGTTTGGGATAACGTTACATGTGAGTCAGCAGTTATCCAACTGTCTTGATGATTTGAAACAACGCTTTTTATGGGATGCCGTGTAAAAAGGGAATGTCCTTTCTCTTTCATGCATCATCATTGGGTATGCCAACTATTCACTCCATCCATTTTTAATTAATTCAAAGATCTCAGCCGAATATTTCTCTCTCCTACTTACGTATAAAAGGGTTTGGCACACTCCTCTTTACCCTTTTATCACATACAAACTCTCTCAAAGCATAAGGCCGATTTCTCTCACTGTTTATCTTCTTCCCATTAAGCTTCTTCAATGGCACACTCCTCTTCTGTTCATGATACATCTGTTCACAACCACCTTCTCACAATCAAACCTCAACAAAGCCTCATTATTGACCTAACACACTTCATCTATGATCCCTATATGTTGTACATCGTCGAGTGTCTCAAATACTCACCTCTTGTCGATGCTCTTTCGAAGGTCGAAGTTGTTCCCATGACCTGCCTTTCTCACAATTATTCAACAGCTTACTATGACAAGGCTACTGAGCGGATCCAATTTGATATTCACAGTGAGAAGACCTCGATCTCCAAGACTCGCTTTTGTGCCCTAATTAGTCTATCACAAGAACCAACTCTTGTAAACCACGAATCAATCACCATTGGTCAACTGTTCTCCATGTTCTATCAAATGGGGTACTTTGAAACCCTAACCACAGTTACTAAGTTCAAGAAGTCTTGCCTTCCTCCTCAGTGGAATGGCATTTTCACTCTTTTTTTCAAAGGTCTCTCCGAACGAAGATTCGGTTCAGATGGAGCAAGCAAGTCGTTCATGACTGTGCTTTATGGGCTGTATCACGGGATTAATTTGGACTATGGGACCATTATCTGGCAACAACTTGTTCAAAGCTTGTATTCTTCATCCAGACATTCGGAGATCTCATGTGGAAGGTACTGGTCCATCATTACAAAGTGGGCCATGGATATTCTACACGTTCCAATCATGGTAGACTCTCTTCTCTCCTCTATCGCCACCTTTCACACCACAAAAATTATAGTCACAGATCCAACCAAGTATTCCTTCATTGGGTCGATCCCTGACGCTATGCTTGCTTGCGTGTCTGACGCTAGCACTGTTCTTCAAGATTACAAGAAGCATCCTTCTTCGGGTCCAAGGGAACTCACACAGGCCATGGTTTACTCCATTGAAGAGGGGAAAGAAAATAGAGACACAGAAGGAGGCGAAAGTCACAAGACCAACCAAGGGTCAAACACCTCAGAAGCGAAAGTCCGACAAGGCTGCTCCATCACAGCCTAAGCCGAAGAAGGTGAAGAAGCCAGCTTGGAGACTCAAACTTCAATCCTCAAGTGATTCGGACTCAGAGTATGTTCCTCCTAAACATAAATCTACTGCTCCCTCAGAATCAGAAAGCAAAAGTTCTGATGAGGAGGCTTCGGGTCGTGGTAATACCCCGCCTCACTCGCCTACCAGAGAGATACCTGTTCGCTCCCAACCCCCATCTCCTCCACCCATTTCTATACCTGTCTCTATCCCTCCAATCACTACATCTGAACCTTCTACTACTATTCCCATCCCTGCTCCAATCTTCACTGAAACAACAACAACCACCACTACTGGAGTTCGAACCAACGTATTTGATATGGGGGATCGTTCTTCTGTAACCGAACCTCCTATTTCAAACAAACCCTCAGTCACAACTGAACCTACGATTACCACAAAACCACTTTCTCCATCCCAATCCACTGAAACCAACACGGTTCTAGGCGGTGAGGACTTGGAATTTGATTCCACTTATTTCAATCCTTATCGTGTTCAAAGTGATGAAGACGAAGATGCTCCTATCACCAAACACCATCTTAAGGTTGTTACTGACAAACTGGATCAGTTGCTTTCCTCCTCTTCCTCGGGTGCCTATTCAGATGCTGCTCTTAAAGCTTTGTTCTCCTCAGTTGTCCAAGAACATAATGCCTATCTCACTACTGCAGCTAAGTCTATTGATGCCTCTACTTCCCAATTCTAGAAGGCCTCCCTTGCTGTTGAGGCTTCAACAAAGGAATGCAAAGAAGCGACTGCAAAATTCGATAAACTAATTTCTGATGCTCATTTGTTTTTAGACTCTTTGCATGCGTCTGCTCAAAAGAATTCTCAAACGGTGAATGCTTCGGTTGATAACCTTTGGCGCTCTCTTCAAACTGAACGGTCCAATCTTGAAGCTGCTCATCAAGCCATCGAAGCTGCCAATGCCACTCTTCATGATAAGGTCAATGATCGTTTGACTCAGCTGGAGGCAGAGTTGGCCGTGGAAAATCGAGTCATGGATGAACTCGACAATGGAACCTCTCAACTAAAGATGCAGAACCTCAAGCTTCGCACTGCAACAACTGAGCTTAATGATTTAAAATCTGAAAGGGAGGTCATTTGAAGCTCTGTTGGCGATGTTCATTCCATTTTACTTCACCTCCTTGATGCCCATGATCCTATCATAACCATCACTATCCGAAGGCATTTGGATGAGAAACTCCGACCTGCACTACCCATCCTTAGTCGTATTGAGGGTGTTTCGATGACTAGTGTCCAGCCGAAACAAGGGGGAGAGAAGGAGAAAACTCAACCTCCTCCTGAATCAAATCCAACAGCTGAACCGAAGGTTAATGATGCTTCGGTCAGTAAAAGGAAAAGAAGATTGGTGAAGATGACACTGATGTTGAAGATAAGGTTTTTGAAGAGAATCCTGCTAAGCCTTTTCAGAAAGTAAAATCTTCTGATAAAGATCTTGAAGAAAAGATCAAGAAATAAGCGGTTGAGCTAGAGAAGAAACAAAAATAAAAGGAGCTCTTGGAGAAGAAGAAGTCCATTTTTCCAGAGTGGGCTATTGACCTGCTTCAAAGAAGCGATATAGACAAACCAAGCCTTTAATGGCTCGAGCATGTTATGTCGTTCGGGCTTGAAAACCCAAAGGATGAGTAGTTTGATATGCCAATAACACGAATGACATTTGTCTTTCACTGCTCCAACTCAACTGCTGCCATCCCATCTCCAGACCTGGAGGTGGATCGGGATCTGTTAGATTACTATCTAGAGTTCGCTCAGCCCCAGTACTTGACCTGGAGTTCGTAGAAGATCACAACTATCAAGGTACTGAAACCTTATTTAGCAGGGAAGTTCATAAACATCAAATTTAAAGTGACTTGAGGCTCTGAAGGCTTAGCTCACAATATTTCCCTGACTGATCTGCCAAACCTCAACTCTCACGATTGGATACTCCTCAACAACATTTTACTGTCAAATCCTCAGGAGTATCAGCCGATCATTGAGCCTACCAAGCGAATGTTTGTCTGCTACATTCACAAAGTAGCGAAAATGGATCATGAAATCGCCTCCGCAATTCACAAGCGACCAACGATCAAACCAATGGGAAGAGCTGGCGATATTAACTCAATGGTCAGAGGGAAGATTAACACAGAATACAACACTGTGTTATTTGTAAGGGGCGAAGGCCAGAAATATCTGTTTGCTCTTGTTGACAAGCACCTCTTCTCAACCACTTGCTTGGAGCATATTCTAGATATTATCGAGAGGTGTAATCAGAACACAGCAGCCGACAAGAAGTTGTTTACAGACATGCTGACGTGGTACATTCAATTTCGGCAGACACTTCTTGCGATCATCCCTCGGATGTTCAAGGTTGTGAAGACTATGAAGCTAACTCAGAAGAAATAATCTCTCGCCTCATTTGACGTAAAGGGGGAGATTGTTGGGCATATAGTGTTGCATCATGGGCTCGGTCGTTAGCCCGGTTTTGTAGCCGGTTTGGGCTTGTCCAACCATGCATGTTTTTTTCTAGGTTTTTAGTATTTAAGGTGCATGCATGCATCTTTTATTAGTAACACTTTAATTATTTTTCTGATCAATTATTGAAAACCCTAGCTCGCCTCTACGACATTAGTTCTTTATCGAGCTCTGCTGAGGCGTAACTATATTTAAATCATAAGCATTACGTTGATTCCATACTGTGTTCATAATCATAATGTGTTTGTTTTGTTTATTCATCATCGTTTTACCTGTGAAATATCTAATCGATATGAGTTTAATTCTCATCAGTCTCGAATAAAGGCAACGCCCTTTCGGGTCAACCTGGTGAGGGGGATGGGAATCTTGGAGAAATCTCTAATAAATCTCCGATAGTAGCCGGCCAACCCTAGAAAACTCCTGATCTCGGTGGGGGATCTCGGCACCTGCTATCTCATAACTACCTCAATCTTGGTCGGATCGACCCAAATCCCATTCTTATTAACGAGGTGTCCCAGGAATTGGACCTTTCGAAACCAGAAATCACACTTGGAGAATTTGGCATAAAGCTTCTCCAATCTCAATTACCCCAAGAATCTCTCTCAAATGCTCCTCATGCTGCTCTGTGGATCTCAAGTACACCAAAATATCATTGATGAACACGATCACCGATTGATCCAACATAGGCATGTACACCCGGTTCATGAGATCCATGAACTTTGCCGGTGTGTTGGTGAGCCTAAAAGGCATCACCATGAACTCGTAATGCCCATAACGAGTCCTAAAGACGTACCCTGTAACTGATCGAACAGATCGTCGATCCTCGGTAGCGAATAACGGTTCTTGACCGTCAGCTTTTTCAACTCCCGGTAATCAATGCACATTCGGTGTGAACCATCCTTTTTCTTGACAAAAAGGATTGACGCTCCCCATGGAGAGCTACTCGGTCGGAGAAAACCCTTCCCCAACAGCTCCTGAAGTTGCGAGGATAACTCCTGCATCTTGGGCGGTGCAAGGCGATAAGGTGCCTTGGCAATAGGCATCGCTCCTAGAACCAAATCAATCCGGAACTCCACCTGCCTCTCTAGAGGCACACCTGGTAACTCCTTGGGAAAAACATCCGAAAACTCACTCACTATCGAAACCTCAACGATATAACTTGATCTCTCGCCGCAACTCGCGTATCCATTACATACGCTACAAAACCCATGCATCCTTGCTAAAGACTCTGTCTTGCTCTGGCAATCGAGCAAATTGATGACCCAGATCGGGTACCCTCACCATATACTATAAGCACTCCCCTATTAGGGTCCCGTATGGTCACCAACTGACGCTCACTAGTCCATGCCCACGATGACACAAACACCCCCCATCGCGATCGGTACCAAACCTATCGAAAACTCAACTCTAAAAATCTCAAGCACACATCCCCGGAACACATCAGTCGCAAAGGCCGCATGCTCATCGGCTATAAAGACTCTCAGAGGTCGACTAAACTCCTCTTATCGGATATTGATGTGATGACTAAATGCTAATGATATGAAGGATCGACTCGCACCCGAGTCAAATAACACCAAGGCAGGTACAGAACTGACAAGAAAAATACCTATGCATAACACAATATAAGCACAAAATAACATAATTTAAAAAAATAACACATACCGGCCATGACATCAGGTGTTGTGCAGACCGCCTCCATTGTTAGTTGAAAAGCTCTCCCGCAATTCTTCCATGCCTCAACCTTTGCTGGCCAACTCTTTGTAGCTCGAATAGCAGCAGTTGCTGACCCCTATGCTGATCCCTGAAGCTGTTGTGGGCACTTGACCTTCCGATGGCCAGTCTGGTTGCAGTGAAACCAAACTACAAACCCCTTGGGACAATCCCTCGCGATATGCCCTTCCCTGCCACACTTGCAGAACACCCCTGCTCTACATGCCCCATCATTACTGTTGCCGTACTTCCCACAAGTGTGGCCCTTCTGGCCCCTAGATCTCGAATCTGTGGGCTTTTCCCGCTTGGCTGCCGGTTGAGACTGTGTCGGCATGCTAAAATATCAGCTCATTCATGCCTCAACAAATGTCCTATATATCGAGTTCGCCACGAACTCAATAATATCCCTCCTCGGTATGCTAAAATATCAGCTCATTCATGCCTGCTCGGTAGACACGTGCTCATGGCAAAACGATGCCCTCTCATGGAATATCCTTGTAATCACTATCACAGACTCTGTCCTCTGCTTAAGGGTCAAGAAATCTTGGGCCAACCGTTCCCTCTCCAATAGGGGAACATACTCATCTCAAAACATAGTAGTAAAACTCTCCCAAGACACTGCAGTGAGCTCTGCAGGAGTGAAGCTGGCTGTCAGAAACTTTCACTAGTCCTTCGCCCCCAAGTGAAACTGGTTCAACGTGAACCGTACCCTAAAATGTTCCGGATAGGAACAAGTGTAGACACCCCTCGATGTCAGAGATCCATCTCATTGCGGCAATCGGGTCCTGAGTCTCATCAAACTCTAGTGGCTTCATGTTGCTGAAATCTTGGTACAACAGTGAGTCACCCCCATGTGGCCTGGTAGCAGCGACAGCTGTGGTGGCTGCAACAGCAGCCGCCTTAGGAATAGCAGCGTATCGCTCGTCAAACGTCTCAATCAATGTGGTCTTAATAGACTCAAACATCTTTTGGATAGCCTCTCGGATAGCTAAGGCCACCTTATCATGAACCATCCTACAAATCTCCTCAGCTCTGACCCCACTGCTTTCAGGGTTGTGGCACGAACTCACCATGATGACTCTGAAACACAACACAAAAATAATCATAGAATCGATCGAGAAGACTCACACTCTATCACTCACTCCTACTTGTTCGTTAGCATCCTGAGGATTCTTACTTGGACTGCTCACCGATTCGATGTTTCCAGTAGTGCGGGCCTAATACTACCTTCCACACTGCATTTGTGTTCATCGCAAGTCTCCCTCCTAGCATCCTATATCACAAGTACTCGATATCTCGCATAACATCGGCTACTCTCATAGTAGACCTCTCATAAGCTCATCTTTGCTACATACTCGCAATCAAGCGACTCACTAGTAGTAGTAACTCGTAAGCTAAGGCATCACAATTAGTTTTTCACAACTCTAGCTCAGAATATGTGTACAAAGAATTCGGTGCCTTCCCGCGATCCTCGGAGATACCTGAAACACATAACACATAACACTGTAAGCACAAAGCTTTGTGAGTTCCCAAAAATACCACACATAAATGACTAGCCACTTAAGGCTATAGCTCTGTAAGACCCTCCGGTTAATGTGTCTCGGTGGGACCCTCCAGTCCCACAGCTCTTTGGACCCTCCTGTCTGATCTGGTTGGGGCCCTCCAGTCCCATGGCTCGTTGGACCCTCTGGTCCAGTCTGGTTGAGAACCCTCCGGTCCGGTCTAAATATCACATAATGTAGCAGACAACACATATATCATAGAGAAAATACATAACCCAAGCAAGCACGCAAGACCCTCTGGTCATACATAATTACCACTCTAGGTAAGGTATAGTGAGAAGACTCATCTCGAAGCAAGCAAGCTAAAACACCTCGTACGCGAATCACTGATGTAGCCTCTGCCTAATACATGTGATGATTATCTCTAATTAGACCACAATTCTAATAAACTCATATTAACCCCTTTTTAACTCTTTGTAAGGGTAAACGACCATTTTACCCCTCTAAGGCCTCAGTTACTCACATTTGATCAAAACTCTAAAAGTCAACCAAAGTCAAACTTGAGTCAACAGTCCATGTTGACCCAACTCGATGAGTGCATCAGGAGGACTCGTCGAGTCTCCTCGTTCCCACAGAGAACTTATGAAGACCAACTCTACTCGTCGAGTTGACCCATTAACTCGACGAGTTACAACCTGCTCAGACTTATCGGGATAAACCCTAAGCGACTCGTCGAGTCAGCTCATGGACTCGGCGAGTTTATTTAGTCTCTACTCGCATTCAGACGTTTTAGAGTAGATCTATCACTCCAACAACTAGATCTAGGCTCCCTAGGCTCGATTCTCATGTAAATGTTCGATCTTTACGTTCATGCATGGCATATTTGCTCCATAATGTCAATACAAGCTCCAAAGAGAGGTTAGATGCTCATGAGCCTGCCCCTAGCTCAATAAAGCTCGGATCTTTGGACTCTCAAGGCCTCCTATAGTCTAGATTTGAGGTTCAAACCTCAAACCATGCTCAAATAATGCAAGGACACAAGATGATTGAAAGAAAACCCTAGAAACTCCCAAAAATGAGATCTAACGAAATATGAGGCCAAGGTGAGAGCTTTTTACCTCCGAACAAATGCTAGATCCATAGCCTCTCCTCGATAAGATCCATAATTCTCCTCAAATCTTCCTTCAAAAAGCACAGGAATGATCAATTTGGTCTTTCTCTCTCTCTCTCTCTCTCTCTCTCTACACAACAATTTGGCAGGTTTAGGGTTTCTCTCTGTGAAGTGTGGCCGCATAAGGAGTATACAAGTGCCTTTAAATAGGTCCCAAACCCGGGGATTTATGGTTTCTCATTCTAGCGCCTACTCGACGAGTCGCATCACAGACTCATCAAGTAGATCATTAAACCCACGTGGCCATTCATGATAGGACTCGACTAGTCATAGCACCAACTCGTCGAGTCACTCTATAAAATTCAAAAATAAATAATCAAAATGATGTACCTAGGATTCCGGATGTTACACTGATATTGATAGAATTACCATCGATATCAGCAAAATTTTGTTGAGAACCAAGTGTTGACTTCTCTTTCATGTTCAAGATTTTGACTTTTTCATTTTTGTTGAGAACCAAGTGTTGACTTCTCTTTCATGTTGAGAACCAAGTTTTGACTTTTTCATTTTTGGTTAAGGTCTCATTCACAATATACACAATATCATCAACATTCAAAAAACAATACCATATGCATAACAATCACATGTAATTTTATCATATTCTGCTATCTTCAATTCACATTCATATGTGGTTTTGTCTATTTGTTCTCTTTTAAAAATGAGAAAAGGAAGTAGCTTTCGATGTTGTTCACTACAAATGTTAGTAGAATGATGAAGTTCAGTTAATTTTTCATATAGTCTCTTAGCAGTATTACAATAGATGTTTCTTTGTTTTACAAGCATCATATTTTCCATTCTAAGAGAGTCTTTAATCTATTTTAAAGATTTGTTATTCTAAGATCAAGAGATTCAACAAATCCCTTCTTTTCTTCGAGTCAATTTCGAGTTTCATAGAATTAGGATTTGGACTAAATTTTCTTCACTACTCATGGATCTTAACATGTCATTAAGGTAAGCACATGTATTATCAAACTCAGAAAAAACATCATTATAAGAAGATGAAAGAATTTTAAATGAGTTAAGAAGATCATGAACCATTGCAGTCGTAGGTGATTTAGTTGAGTATGTTGACACGCAACAACTTCCAGTAATCTTATATTCTTCATCCTTCTCATCTGAAAGATCTTTCTTTACTTAATTCTCTTCCATTTTCACATACATTTCCCAATGTGTTGGATGACGCATATCATCATCATCCGATCCTGAAGACCAAAACTGATAAGTTCCATCTTCCACATCATTTCCTTTAGAAACTAACAAAAGGTTCTTTGTCAGTGAATGGATTTATTTAAGCCTCTACATGTAATAGACTTCATCTTTGACTCTCTCCTTTTTCTCTTCTTTCTTCCTCAACGTACAATCTTTTGTCAAATGATTCGACCTATTGTAGTAGTTATAGTCGTAACCTGAGTCTCCTTTCAGTTTCAACTCCTTCTTTTTCTCACATAACCCCTTAACATCCTTTTTTTCTTCTTTCAAATCATCCTTACACCTTTTCCAGACGACATGCTTCCTTTAACCTCATTTCTATTCTTTAATTTTTTTATTAAAATACTTTTTAATGAATTTCTTCACTTTGTTATTCGATTAATATGCGACAGCTTCATCACCAGAGTTAAACAAGAAACCTTCTTCGCCATTTTTGGCTTCTTCATCAGATTCGATTTCAAATTCCTTTTCTACAACTTTCAACACCAAGGTTCCTCCCATACTCAATTTACATTCTTTAGCAATATCATTAATCTCACTTTCATGAGCTTTCAAGACATTATATATATTTGAAGAGAGTAACCATTAAAGCTTTCTTGTGTTTTTATCATCTAGCTAATATTTCTCCAATCTATTATTAAACACATAAAAAAGGTGAGATTGAACTCTAGGTTCGAATGTGTCACTCCATAGGGAGAACACTTGAAGATCAATTCATTCAATCGATCATAGTATGAATCGATTGATTTTGTTTCCTTCTGCTTGAACTCTCCCAACTCTAACAAGGATTGTTTGACTCAAATCTTTTTTGTCATCTCATTTCCTTGATATTTTTCCTTCAGTGTATCCTAAATTTTATTTGTAGTATCACATCATCAAACGTAATTGTAGACTACTAGTGGAGGAGCACAATGTTATTCACACATACATTTCTTATCGTTTTCTTGCATCTTGTTTCTTCTTGTGATCATGTCCTCATAAGTTGCAGATGCACCAACAGTAACAAACATATCTTGACTAAATGGTACTCTTATTATGGATCTCATCAAATCTTCATCTATCCCATTCATATAGTGCTCCATCCTGTCATCCTATTGCTTATAATATTTGGAATCAACATCAAAATCTTTGTTGATGATTCGAGCTAGTGAGAGAAATTACACATTGTGTTCAAATTGAAATTCACCATTTTTTGTATGAATTTTGAAGAAAGAGAAGTTTTTATTCAAATGAAAATCTTAGAAAGAAATCTATCAGAGATTAATCAAAAATCAATTGATCTAACACATAGAGTGCAAAATTTATTTAATAAAATCAACTGACACCAGATTCCTGATTCAATTTGTAGATGAATTTTGAATCGAAAGGAGTAGTTAAAAAAATGAAAAATTAAGAGAAACTTAAATGCATTGAGAGAATCCTGCTCTGATACTAATTTTTGTATGTTAGATATTGATTAAGAACATGAATGAATCTACAAAAGTTGTAAATGACCACACGATCTAAATAAGATCTATTTGGTTCTATATCATCTGATAAGTACAAGAGAGTCTGAGTACAATTGCAAAAGATGCTAAGTTCGATCTCCCTCTACTCTATGTACTTACCTTATTTATAAGGTACTATAGACTCACAAAAAGTAACGTGTACTAAACATCACAGTGTCGAAAGAAAGATTCCTTGTAAATAGATAGAGTTTCGAAACCATACCACTTTCAACACATTACAGACACAAACTGATTTTTTGACTCCTCACTATATACATTCAACCCCAACATACTCCACAACTATAAGCACAAAACTTAATGAGTTCCCCAAAATATCACATACAACAAAGCATAATAATCAGCTATGGGTAATCAGCAACCCAGGGACTATCAGAACTCCTGAGGGCTATCAGTAGTTCTAAATATCACATACAACACAAAAATATAAACAATTATGGGTTATCCATCAGCCTGGGAGTATCAGCAGTCATAAAGACTATCAGTCGTCGTATGGGCTCATAGCATCCCTATGGTTTATCATTAACCTTGAGGGTTATCAGCAACCTTGTGAACTATCAGTAGTCCTAGAGTTATCAGAAACTCAATAATACACATAACAACAACCAAAACATAAGACTCAACTAGTCTAGCAGGCACACCACCATGATATAGGTAATACAGTGAGATGAAGCAAATAGCAGACTAACACAACAGATGTCGGATAGTGAAGATTGGTACTAAGAATCACCCAATCATTAAAGTTAAAGCACCCTCTTAGTCTACATCCTAAAACCCTCATATTGACCAAAAGTTAACTTGGTCAAAAAGTCAATAGTCAAAGTCAGCCCCAGCTGACCTCCATGTCGTGGACATCCAGAGGCCATTTTGTGGCAACTACATGGCAAAACAGTCGTGGTGACACCAGCCACTACATCGTGGATGTCGTGGCAATCAAACTGCCATGTAATAGGAATTGGTCCCTTATAGCATAGAGGGTTAAGCACTTAATCCTTGAGCCCAAGGTTCCAACTTTTCAGATCTGGTACCTAACAGCTTCACAATGGATACTGTTTCCAACTTTATCCATTAGGACGATCCAAACAAGAAAGATCTAAATGTTAAGTCTCAAAGGGACCAAGAATGTATCTTTCTCAACTTAATCCATTAAGTCTAAGTCTCCAACCTTCAAAGATGAATCAACTTGATGTCTAGATGGATAAAGTTTCCAACTTTGTACATAATGATGCCACAAACTCTCAAGATCTAAATTTAATACACCAAAAGGACCAAGATAACTTGCATGGCTTCGAGGGAAGGCAATAGATCATAACTTTCCTAGCTCATAAGGTCCAAGAATCATTCCAAATTGATCAAAAGATGTTGGGGTCCATGAACTCCAAAATCACCAACAAAATGGACCAAAAGTACCAAAAACCACAAATGACAAGATCTAAAGAACTATAAAGCAAGATATGAACTTTATATTCACGTTAGCCCAAAAATGGAGTGAATTTAATAGATCCAAACATAAAACAACCTTCCTTGTAGTCAAAAGAACTATATGGATCTTCAAGCTTCATAAAATCACCACTAAAGGCACCCAAAAGAAGTTCAAGGAGAGAAAAGGAACTTAAATCATGAAGAGGGAGGCTTGGTTTGCTCTCAATGAGTTCTAGATGTGATGGTGGCTGATAAAATGCTCTAATTCATGAATCCTTACCTTTAAATATGTTGAAAACCATGTGGTGATAGGTTTTCACCCAAATCCATTCCATCTTCAAATAATCATAACTTCTTCATTTCAACTTCATTTTTAGCGATCTTTATATGAAAACGAACGTATTGACAAGCCCCACAATTCTATCCATTTAATTTTTAGTAAAAAAATATTGAACTAAATTCATTCATGCAAGAAGTATGAAATATCACTTTCCTATTTACCCCTTTGTCTATAAAACACTATTAAAGAGATTAAATCACATAATCAACATTATCAGCATTCGATGGTAGCTAAACTCTATTCTCTTGAAGCCCACGACCTTTACTTGATCACATTATGACCCGAAATTAGAAAAGATAAAATGTCCTGTAACTGGATGTTACATGTTTTAAAATCAAAAAGTTAAAAATGTTGGATGAGAAGGGAGATGGGATCAAGGGAGAGATCTTTGTTGCTTGCCACCAAACAAGACTCTGTATCATCCTCTGAAGCATCATGTAACATCCTAACTTTCGAGGAATTTTTTTATTTTTTTATTAAAATATATCAGAGTATTATTACATTATGTGGACACATGTTGCGAATGCATGTTTGTACAGTCAAACTTTTCCATTCTCACGAATCAATGAAGTACCTGAAATACATGTATATTCAATTGGGTAAGCAGGAAGCTTAGCGAGTTCCTCAAAATATCATATCCTATAATACATATTGAATACATACACATAATGGCCCTTGGCCTTCAGCACGAAGTTGGTCTGCTTCTTTTTGCCTACAACGTAAGGCTGGATCGCACCTTGGCCTTCAGCATAAAGTTGGTCCGCCCAAGTCAATTGGCATTCGGGCTAAGGCTCTTCCGCCCTCAATTCCCAACATAATATATCAACACATATCAATACTTCAACATGAAATAATCAAATACTACATGCAACTAACAGAACTAGCCTAATGGCATACTACATGGAAATTATATCATTGTAAGGTCACACCTTATGATATGATGAGTCAAACACTTTACACACTGAACGCCAGCGCCATCGCCAATATTAGCACCAGCACCAATGCCTCAATTCCTTATTAGCGTTAGCATTTAGCTAGTGATCTTATGTAATCTTTGTATATTAGGTAGTTACACTGATATGTATATAATAGATAGCATATTTGATATCTTGGTGATAAGGATTAATTCTTGTTATAGATAAGATACAATCCCTTGATTGAAGGGATATACTAGTATAGTTTAGTATATATTCAACATAACGGTGAAACCCTAATGTACATCTTCATGACCGTCTTTATGACATTCGTTCTCTTTGTGAGAAAAACCCTTTTCTTGGTGAAAGACATCTTTTTGATCAATACTATTGTTTACTTTTTATGTTCTTTATTTTGATTACTTAGTTTGTTCTTTGACAATTATACTTGAAGTGTTTCCGATCGATAAAAACCTTCAATTGGTACCAGGAACGGGTTTTTGATACACTCAAGTAATTATGTCAACCTCTTATAATCCCAAATTGGCTGCTTACAACAAGATCACTCATTTTGATGAATTCAACTTTACTGCATGGAAATCAAAGGGCATGGACGCTCTCAAGATCATGGGCTATAACATGCTCGACATCATCAACATGGTTCCCATCGTCTTTATGCATATATCATCTAATGGTGAACTAAAAAAGAAATATTTGATAGGATAAAAAAAAGAGAAAAGGGCACTAAATCTCGACATAAAGGTGAGATATGCTATTGGAAACTAACTCCCATATTCCATCTATCATGTGGTTCAAAACTGCTCAACTGCACAAGAGATGATGATCACTCTATCATCTGTTTTTTATAAAGAAAATATTTCATGTGACGAAGATTCAAAAGGTAAGTGTATCATGGCTCAGATTTTTGAATCTCGTGCTGATACATCAAATGATAGTGTTGAAAGTCTTCACATTGATCTTTCTCAAGTTGCTACAAACCTTAAGTCTGACTAGGACTCAACATCAACGTATCGGGTAAAAAATATTGTTAACTATTCTTTAATCAAAAAACTTTCAAAAAATTTGACATGATTGATCAATTGTGTTTCGATTTATCTATTTCAAACAAAGAAAGATTTTCTCTCAAATATGAGTAAAAATATCTCAAAGAGAAACTCTCCTCTTTCAAAAAATCTCTTTCTCTTTTAGAAAAAAGAAAACACTTGTATCTTTCTGACCAATAAGTTTCTTCACTATCAAAAAGAAAAATGTTGTTGATCATGCTAGATGAACTTAACTTATTTTAGAAAAGGAAAACACTTGTATCCCTCTACTAAGATTTTGCTAAAATTTCCTATATCTAATGGTGAAGTTCATTCGGTAAACTAAATTCTTAGCATTTTTCCTTGGTGCTTTGTTACCAACTTTGAACCTGGAGACCAATCAATGTCCTCTAGTCCAGATGACTCTTCAATATCTCCTAGGCCTTGTGACAAAGTGTTATCTAAGCATACCATCGATGAAATTCTTTGGTCCAGAACTAAAGCAAGTGTTTTTAAATCTAATGATCAAAGTTGTTCAGATTCAACAATTAAAAAGGAACCAAAATCTAATATTAAGGGAAAGAATCATGGAATCAGAGTTTGTTATCGACGTAGTGATGCTTCTCACAAATTCAACAAGTGAACTTTGGATAAGAGCTCCATTCACGCTGAAGACATCATCACTCGAAATGATAAGTGGATCAAAAACGGAAACTTTTTAAATTGTCTCCCTCATGATTGTTATAATATTTTTTCATAAGTGAGCCATTGTAAGATGGGTTAGTGTATATTAATTATATATTTTAGTTTCAGGGTAAAGAAAATATTTGGTATTTAGATACCGGTTGCTCATGACATATGACTGGATTTATGTCTCTTCTGGAAAATTTCATAAATAAGCATGGTCCTACTATTACATATGGAAAAAAATAGCAAGGGAGCTACAAAGGTATATGGACCCATCAAGTGCAATTCTGTTGTATTCAACAATGTCATTAATGTGAAAGGTATTCAGTACAATCTCATTTCAATCAGCCAACTATGTTACGTTGGTTATGAGGCTCTCTTTAACAAGAGAGAAGGGAAGGTTGATGATCAAAAGAATGTCACTGTTCTGATTGTAAATCGAAAAAACAACATTTATGTCTTGGACATTGTCTCTGTTGACAACTCTTTTCATCGATGCTTCTTATCTCGTGCTTAGTCTCATCTAAATTATTTGTGGCACAAAAGGTTACCTTAATTGAACTTCATCTTCTCCACATGGACCTTTTTGGACTAGTCCTGATTAACTTAAGGGCTGGGAAGAAGTATACTTTAGTTATTATGGATGAATTTTCGATATTTACCTGGGTAGTCTTTTAAGGAAGAAGATTGATGTTGCTGATGAAATTATTTCACTCATTAAGCAATGGAAAGTTCTTTATGATCATAAATTTAGGCAATTACATAGTGATCATGGAACTGAATTAATAAATTCCTCCCTGGAATACTTTAACTTAATCTCAAGAATCTCTCTTAACTTCTCTGCTGTTAGAACTCCCTAACAAAATGAAATTGTTGAAATAAGAAATAGAACTCTCATTGAAGCTGGAAAACTATGGTCTTTAAAGCTGGTCTTCCACTGTCATTTTGGTTTGAAGTGGTCAACACATCATGTTATACCCAAAACTGTTTCATCATTGTTGATCGTCATGGGAAAATTGTCTATGAGCTACTCAAGGGGAGGAAACGTCACATCTCTTACTTTCATGTGTTTGGGTGTAATTGTTACTTTTTGAATCAAAGAGATCAATGCTCTAAGTTTGAAGCTAAATCTGATGAAGGAGTGTCTCTAGGTTACTCTAGTGTGTCCAAGGCTTTCAGGGTATTCAATTTTTCAACGCAAACTATTGAGGAAGCTGCTCATGTCACTTTCTATGAAGACTCGTTCATTCATGATCGAATTGATCATCCTTCATCCATTTTGAATGAATTTCAGTCCTTCTGAACCTGTTCCTGATTTCTTGCCAAATGACATTGAGGCTATTGTGTCGAATTAGATGTCTAAGCCCAAATTATTATTGGTATGTATTCAACCCGACTTAGTATGGTCCATTTGGGTTGCATGGCATCAGAACAATTTAGATAGACTTTTGTGAGAAAAGGATATTAATGATTTGTTAATATATTATAAGTTCTAATATATTAATATGAAATCATATTATTTAATTAGTATTGATCAATAATTAATTTGGAGTTAACTTTGTGATCAAAAGGAGACTAATTAAATATATGAGGATTAATTGTGTAAATCATTCATTCTTATATATGTGGGCTTATGATCCATAGTTCTTCATGTTGGGCTAAACCCATGGATACTCCATGGAGGTTTTAATCCATGGAGCATGAAGAATATGGAAAGACATGAGTTACATGGTTTAACCCTAATAGCCACAATATATAAGGACCCCATGGCTCAAGAAATTAGCACTAGTGTGTCTGCACATGAGGGCTAGCCGATTTGAGCATAGGAACCTTTTCTCTCAAGTTATTCCAAGATGATGGTGATGTTGTGTGAACCATTTGAGATGTCACATTTTAGGCACTAGGATCTTAAGCTCCATGGAATCAAGCTACAACAAAGAGGTATGTAACTCTACTAGAATTTATATTATATGTACTTCATATTATGCTAGTTAGAACAATACTTTGAAATATTGATATTTGCATGTATAATAGAGAAAATATAGATCCAAGGTATTTAGGTTTGCATGTATACCTTAGGAGTAGTAGAATGCTCAAAACCCTTTAGTGGTATCAGAGCCTAGGCTTGTTTTCATTTATACTTGATCCAAATGGCTGAAAATCGAAGTTTGTATGTTGTCTACACAGCTGACTCGATGAGTCCATGCCTAAATTTATCCAACTCGTCGAGTTGGTTCATGCACTCGATGAGTTGGACCCCCAAATAATATATGTTCGAGTTTTAAGACTGTAATTGGTCTAGAATCATTACCTTAAACTGTTTTAGACTTATAAAACCTGTTTTTATGTGGTAATGATTATGGTAAACCAATTTCAAAGTTATTATCAAAATTTCAAGTTTTATGTGCGTATATGTAATTCTTGAAATTGTTGATAGGATTGTTCATATACTTATGGGTTTTAGTAGATCATAGGAATTATTTGCAAAATTGTATGTTAGTTAATTCTTGATCTAAATGTATTTGAATGGAGTCCATAATTTTTCCTCAAATTATGGATTACCAAAAGTCATTTCTTTTAAAGATCCATTAAAATGCATAAGTTATAAAGTTGAAGAGTCTTTCTATAAAATAGTTTTATGGACTCCATAACTTGTCCTCAAGTTATGGATGTTCAAGAGTCTCTTCATTAAATTTTTGAAAACCTTAATTAAACTCTTAAGTTATGAAAATCCAAAGGTTTTATGAATTCATTCCATAAGTTATAAAAATGAAGAGTCTCATTTTTAAAAGCTTTAAAGTCTTCCATAACTTGTCCTCAAGTTATGGAACTTGAAGAGTTTTTTCCTTAAAACTACTTTAAACTCATAAGTTATGGAATTGAAAAGGTTTTGAATAGTTCAAAAACATGCCCTCAAGTTTTGGAATTTTTAACATTTCCCCTCATGAATTCTTTAATTCCAAGTTAAGTCCTTAGAATTTTAAAAGTTAAAATTCAACTCGTATACTTTATAGTATTATAAGCTAATAATATATGTGTATAAGAGCAAGTCAGTCTTACCGTTAGTAGCCCTCATTCACGAAGCCGGTCTATAAGGGGGTATAAGGTTATTGCCTATAAAATGGCATCTTAATGGGTGTCCACTCTCACCCACCGTTTCCTTGACTGGTGTAGGGTCGTTAGCCGAACGGGTAAGACAAGGACTAAAATTATCCCATCATTAAAAGTATAATGATAAATACTAAGTAACTAAACACTTATGAATTCCCAATCTTACTTACTTAGGAAAATGTGAATTTGGTGCTAACCCATGAAATTACACTTTGCACTTTTCTTAAGTCGATTAGTGGAGCACGTGTGGTTAACTGGCACACTAGCTTGATTTAACAAGGAAAGCAAAGGATAAATTAATGTTTATCATAGTATCAGTGGAGCGTGTGTGGTTAGCTGGCACATCGATTGAGTGATAAATATTAAGGGTATCAAGTATATTTGCATGGTTACTTACACCTTGTTTTGTGATCCTCGGTATGCCAGTCACAAAACTTGAGAGGGAACAATCGAAATTGAAACATGCCATTGAAAAGTTCAATGAATCTCAAAAGATCTAGGAGTTTCAAATCCAATTAAAACCTAATAAATTATTTCATTTTTTATGGTGAAAATTGGTGAATCGTCATTCACCTACCTTCAAATATTTTATAGCTTGGATTACAACATCCCTCTTCCAAGTTATAAAATATTGTGTTGGGTCCTAGCCTTAATATTTCATATTGGGTGTCATATTAAGGACTTTAAATCAACTAACTTGAATATCTCCCATATTAGACGCTTGGTTTAGACATCTATGATCATCCCAAATCCCTTTGAACAAGCTTTCCTAATGAAGATGATGTCCCATGGTTGGATAATGGAAATCATACTTCTCTTCCTCCACATCCTCCAATTATTCTCCCTAACCCACAAGTTCTTGAATAGTTCAAGGTCACTCAAGCCCTATTGGCAAGCAAGGTCTATGTGTGATCACATCTTGGAGATGAAGTCATATATTAACAAGTCGGGAGAGTTGGGTGTCAAAGTCTTGAGAAAGTTGGATGGTCAATCACTTTCTAAGTCACATAGTGAGTTTGTTTGGGACTACTATAAAATAGACTATGATATGACCCTTAATGATCTTATCTATTTGCTTGGTGTTGCTGAATCAGCAATGATTTGGAGGACTAGTAAAGCAAATTTGATTAGAAGATCAACTTCCCAAACCTCCATGGAAATTGACAATGGTAACATTGATATCCAGAAAAGCCTTCTCTTCCCAATGGAAAGGGATCGCCCATAGTCAACTTGGTTGACCAAATGGTAAAGAGAAAGGCTAAGTCTGAGATCGTCCCATGTACCATTACCAAAGAGTCCATGTGTTTCTATTGCCAAAAGGAAGGGGCATTTGTTGCGAAGCTGCCCTAACTACCTGAAAGATCTGAGAGAAGTTCAAGTCAAAAAGTTTGACTCTGCTTCAGGTAAGTCCACTATCTAACTCTCTTAAGTTCCTATTTGAAGGTTCTTAATAGATTTTGATGTATGGTAGGATCAAGAAAAGGGAAGGAAACTTAAAGAAAGAGTATGTTGAATTTGATTGCGAAGATGGATTTCAATCGCATGGTTCGAAGATCAGATTCTTGAGATACTACTTAGGAGTTATGATAGATTGCTAGGAAATATGTAATAGCGTAGTTTTCATTTAAAGCTGCATTGTAAGGAAAAAGTTTTTTCCGCATCTTATAAATAAATAAATTTTTGATTTTATTTTAGTTTATATCTCCTTGCAATGGCTTTTATTGAAAATTAATAGTTTTATGTTTCTAGCAATAATTGAAAAATGAATTTCATTCTTTCATTTGTAGTAGTGTCTAAATTTAACAAATAAGGAAGATTCTCATCACCCAATAACTAATCAAGAATAAAACCTGTTGTTAGTGATAAACAACATGTTTTATCACTAGCACACGACGTGTGGTACATGGTACATGTATATGTGAGTCAAGTGAAGGACCGAGGGATCGAGTACACATTCTTGTATGCTGATCAAGTCCACCACAAAAGATCTATAAGTCTATTCTTCATGATTTACTAAAGTTTAGTAAATATGGTTATACTTACAAGTATAAGTATAATTCTGAAACATTGGAAAAGTTCTGATGTAAAGTAGAACGAATGAGAAGAATCAAATTAGGCAAAAAGATAAAAGTTTCTCAAATCTGAAAAGACGGGAGAGTACTTGAGTATCATGCTTTATGATCATCTTAATGATTGTGACACCATATCACAATTCATCCTCTAAGGACATCTTAGTGCATTCTTATGGCTAAGAAGAGGAGTCATGAATTGTTGAAATGGTTAAATCAAGAAAATGATTCATACTTCATTCCAAAACAATTTTTAGAGTCATACTCCAAGATTTTAACTTGAGTGACACATCTTAAAGAAGGTTTATTAACACTAGTCAAATGTAAGAGTAAAATGTGTTATACTCTTGTACATTTGAAATTGGTACGTTGTGATGTTTTGGATAAAACAAAGACCAACTAAAGCCAATTGTGTGAAGTGTTTGTCTTGATAAGAGTCCGCACCATCTCTTGAATATTTGTTTGTCAAGGAATGGTTCTTGGTAAGAGAGTCTTATATGTCAAGAGGACAATGGGAGTCTTAAAGATCCTGAAAGAGTTTCAAGAACTAATCAAGAATAAAACCTGTTGTTTATCACTAGCACACGAATTGTGGTTTATAGTGTGTCGTGTTGACATATTCTTATTTTCGTGCCTATTCCGGTTAAAGTTGACTATGCATCTGAGTTCTAAAAGTTCTCAATTGTTTGCTTAACAACCTAGAAGCAATGGTAGGCCTTCTACTACCAAGTGCCAAGAAGTTATGATTGCACGAGTTCGGTCCATATGAGTTTGGATTGGTCACTAAACTTGTCTTGTGATTATGGTTTTGACAAACTCACATGGATAGGAACTCATACACCATAAAATCTAAGTTTCATAAAGTTTCTCTCCGATTCATGAAAATGATGGTAAGGAAACGCTTTCACTAAGAAGATTTTAAGTAGATAGCAGTTGTGATATTTTCATTTCTCAAAGTCGCTAGTGGAGCGTGTGTGGTTAATTGGCACACTAACATAGACTTGTGAGGAAGGAAAAAGGTCTAAACAATTAAGACTATGATTACAGCATCCCTTTTCATAGTTCTGAAACTGTTTAGACACACATGTGTGCTATCTAAGGAAAGGTGTATGATTTTGATAAAGTTTTATCAAAGTATCTCGTATCAGAAGTCTGAACTTTGGTACGAAAGTCAATAAAGTATTGATTTCTAGAAGTCCAGCTGATTTCTGAGTACATGTCAAAGCTAGTGGTAGCATAATTGTTATGCTAATAATCATCATGTTGGTGGGAGCATGATAATTATGATAAGTCTTGAAAGTTAGCAATGTTACTTATAGAAAACAAAAGTTTCAGTTGGGAAAAGTTGTTTTGCTATAATTAATGGAGAGGAAATTATACTTCATTTCAATTCTAAAAGCTTAGATTAAGGTTTTAATCATCTTTAGTTAAGGATATATATATATATATATATATATATATATATATATATATATATATATATATATATATATATATATATATATATATATATATATATATATATATGAGTTTTATGTGGTGTCATAGGTGGCGTCAACTGTGAAAAAATTCCACACTCCTTAAAATAGTATAGGAACTCGATACTAAGATACTCACCACCCCAATCGGATCGGAGCATCGTTATCTTCCTGCCCAACTGATTCTCCACTTCTTGTTTAAACTCTTTGAATTTCTCAAAGGTTTCTGATTTATGCTTGATTAAGTAGAAATAGCCATATCTATTGTAATCATCAGTGAAAGTCACGTAGAAGCGGTTAGCATCCCTTATGGCAGTTTTGAAGGGCCCACACACATCGGTGTGTATGAGATCCAACAAACCCTCACCCCTTTCACAAGTACCAGTGAAAGGTGATTTGGTCATCTTTCCAAGTAAACAAGATTCGTAAGTGTCATCTGACCTTAAGTTGAATGACTCCAAAACTTCAGCCTTTTGGAGTTGGCCTATGCACTTCTTGCTGACATGTCCAAGACGAAAATGCCACAAGCATGCGTTATCCAATTGGAAGAATCGATATGCAACACGCTATTTCCTAAGTTGTATACAACATTCACAGTTTCATATACACCATTACAAGGTAATCCTTTAAAATAAAAAAACAACATTATAATAAGCATTTATAACACCAATTTCATTATCAAATGTGTGACAACCCGAAATTTCTTCTGTTATTTTTAACCCACCTCTGTTAATAAAATTAATTTTTATTAAATTTTCCGTCAACGCCTTGGGTTAAGTAAATTAACAAAGGTTATTGTTATAATTACATACGATTCGGAAAACCAAAAATCGCATAAAAAAACTCACGATTTCCTCGAAAAGCAACGAGTTCACGGCCAAGACGAGTTTACGGCCGTAAATTCGTGTATGGTCGTAAACCTTGTTTACGTTCGATGTCAGGTGGACCTCACCATCAACCATACCACAAGCCTATAAATACAGGACTCCCACCCTCATTTGAACCTCCTTGGCTGGAAACACCCACTTTCTATCTCTAAACCTCTTGACTGTAAACTCCATAAAGCCCTTCTTTCACCCGAAAACGCCGGAAATCGTCATTTGGGGACGTTTGGGAACATCTGGAATGCTTTTTCATCAAAAACAAGCAACCTTGTTCTTGAGTTTACGACCGTAATCCCCCAGATCTTCAAAAACCGCAAACACAGTTCACGGGCGTAAAATCCATTCACGACCGTAAACCCAGTTCACAGTCGTAAACTTCATTCACGCCCGCAAACCTTGTTCACAGCAGCAAACCCAGTTCACGGTCATAAACCCCATATATGGCCTTAAATAGCTCTTTCGTGAGGAAAAGCCTGTTTCCTCAATTCAACCAAGTCCCGATAACATTCCTTAACCGAAACCAAGTTGTTATCTAACACTTTATCTAACGAAATCGCTAATTTAGATTCGTATATGTATTTATTGATATTAGGATTCCGTTAAGTGCCACATGCATCAACTTGAGGATCTTCCGGTTCAATCCTTTGCACCCAACAATCGGTGAGTTCATACCCCTACGCTTTTATAGTTTTTAAAACGTTTTCAGGGGGAATACAAGCTAAACATAAAGGTTTTCACAACTTAAAAACTGATGCAATTACAACGGTTTTACCAAACATCTAGATACTTGATCCCTTATGTAATATACGGAGATAAGGGACGTTTTCTAAACATAATTGCATAGTTTTGTGGAATAGTACATGAACATAACTTACCAGTCAAACTATAATAGGTATAGTTTGGGGAATTCATTATCAGTTTTATAGATTTAAACCACATACACAGTCGAACATATAAACTATGATGGACTTAGTTTATCCATTTATACATACAGATAACAAGAGTATCATACTAAATAATTATTTTGTGTATAATTATTTGTCCTCTACACCGTTTACAACGATTTCGAACACGAGAAAAACATAACAACACGTAAATTAGTTAATATAGGATTGTGAGACCTTCTTCATAGTATCCTGCAAGGTACTGGTAAATCCTCTACTTTTTGTATAACCAGAGTCTCCTGGAGGGAGAGCGTGAAATTTATGGATAGATCTATTCGGGACTAACAATCCCACACCTGAACTGTTAGCTACAGTTAGGCAGACATGCCTGAGGTGACAAATTTTGTAACATTTGACGCCTGAAGAAACGTCATGGAGGTCATCAATCACACTAGCATGGTTATACGAACTCATAATAGTATCGACTAACCTTTTTTACGGGATTCTCCTTCTTCAATATTTTTATTTTAATTAATAAGACTACCTACTTACTACACTGGAGGGTATTCCAGGGATCCAACCTTTGGTTTTATTTTAAGTAATAAAACTACCTTTCATACTGGCGGAAGCCAAGGTTTTCAAAGGAAACATGTTTTCATACTGATGGAAGTCAGGGTCTTCGAACAGAACATAAATCACTTACTGGCGGTAGCCAGGGTTTTTCGAACGAAACATACTTTACTTACTGGTGATAACCAGGGTTTCGATACAAACGATATTTACTTATATTGAGAAGAAATCATCTGTACAATTTCAGTGATTAGTTTCCAATACAAAAACATGCTTATGAACCCACCAGCTTTATGCCGATATGTTTTCAAAACCGCTTGTATTCTCAGGGCAACGATACACAGGTACATTCACCAGCTTTTGGAGAAGACGAAGCATTTTGGAGTCTTGTCTTCATCTTTTACTACTTTTTTATGTATACAAACTATGTTTCAAATAGATGTAAATATTAATATTGTAATGTAATGGTTGTGTTTACTTTGATTGCTATGATACGATTGTTGAGATACTATGCATGACGCCGCCCGCCCCATGACGTTTCTACCATCCGTTTCTGATGGTTCGGGGCTGTGACACAATGAAAAACTATAGCCTTGTTTGTACAAACCATGAAAGGAAATAATATTTCTCGCCATATCATATGAGTAGCAAAAATTATTCAAATCTAACTTTAAACCACTACAAAGCAATAAAGAGTAAATTCCAATCTTGGTGACTGGTGAAACCTTCCTATTCCTCATGATCAAGTTTATCTTCGCGTGCTTCACATCCTGATTTCCTTTTAGGCCCTGTACATCAGAGCAAATGTGAAATCCACAACTTGTGTCAAGAACCTAATAGTTAGAATGTGATGAGTTTTTAGATAGAATATTATAAATATCTGCATGGTTAGGTTTAACCCTTCCATCCTTAACATCTTGCAAGTATATTGGGCAGCTTCGCTTCCATTGCCCTTTTTATGACAATAGAAACACCCTGCTTCCTTAGGAATGGAAGAGGGGGCAGCAGAACTAGCCTTTGTCCCACTTGAAGAGGATCCACAAAGATACTTTCCCTTGCGGATCTTTGAGGGAGCCTTGCTCTTCTTCCCTTTCCCTTGTCCAATTGCCAGAACAGGGGCAGTTGCGGTAGGAGTAGATACAACATTTTTACCTTTGAGACCACTTTCAGCGGTCCTCAAAAGCCCTTGAAGTTTTCTAAGTGTGACCTCCTCCTTGTTCATGTGACAGGTCATGTGGAACTGATCATAACATGGAGGTAAGGAGTGTAGAATGATATCTATGGACAGCTCCTCAGGGAAGTTCACATTTAACTTTAGCAACCGATCCACAAACCTTTGCATTTTCTGCAAGTGGCCCATGATGGATTCACCATCTTTCATCTCGGTTATTATCATGGAAGAGATGATTTCATACCTCTCTTGAGGAGCACTCTGATGGTATCTATCCATCAGGTCCTGGTGCATCTCAAAAGGGTAGAAGTCCTCATAACTCTTTTGCAGTTCAGCTGTCATGGTGGCCAACATGATACAAGACACCTTGGTGGCATCATTCTCATGTGCCCTAAACTCAACGATCTCCTCATGATTAGCAGAAGACTCATCGTTTTCCTTAATCTCCTTGTCAAGGACATATTCCTTGTCCTCAAAGTGAGTGACCATCCTGATGTTCCTAATCCAATCATTGAAGTTGGACCCATCAAATATGACTCTCCCACAAAGGTTCATCAGAGAGAAGGAGCCAGTAGGGTTTGAGCCAAAAGCAGTGTTGGAAGACATCTAAAAAGAGAGAAAGACAAAGTTAGATTAGATAAAGAGTTCTAAAATATTAAGGCTAGGATCCAACACAATATTTTACAACTTAAAAGAGGGATGTCGTAATCCAACTTGCAAAATATTTGAAGGTAGGTAAATGACGATTTACCAATTTCCACCATGAATAACGAAAATTGATTATTAAGTTTTAGTTAGATTGAAACTCCTAGATCCTTTGAGATTCATTGAACAATTCAATGGCATGTTTAAATCTTGATTATGCCCTTCACTTTTGTGACTGGGATACCGAGGATCACAAACAAGGTGTGAATAACCATGCAAAATGTGTTTGGTACTCCCGATGTCATTTATCACCCAATCAATGTGCCGATTAACCACACAAGCTCCATTAATCATATGATAAACATCGATCCACCCTTTTCCACCCTTACTAGTCCAAGTTAATGTGTCGGTTAACCACACACGCTCCATTAACGACTTGGCAAGGTGCAAAATGCAATTTTCATGGATTAGCATCAATTTCACATTTTCCCAAAGTAACTGAGATTGGGAATTTATAAAAGGTTTAGTTACTTTATAATTATCATTTTACTTAATGAGAATTAATGTCCTATCCTACCCGTTCGGCTAACGACCCTTCACCAATCAGGGAAGCGGTGAGTGAGAGTGGACACCCATTAAACTGCCATTTCATAGGCAGTAACCTTATACCCCCTTATAGACCGGCTTCGTGAATGAGGCCTACTAACGGTAAGTCTAACTTGATCTTATACACACATACATAGATACATACATAAATACATACATACATACATACATATATATATATATATATATATATATATATATATATATATTATACTTATAATAATATAAAGTATAAGAGTTGAATTTTAAACTTTTAAAATTCTAGGGTTTAGAATTAAAGTATCTTAAGTGTGACTTTACAAATTCCTAAACTTGAGGACAATTTTTGACACTACTCAAAACTTTTCATATTCTTAGTTTATGAGTTTAATGACTTTTAGGAAAAAAAAACTTTTAGTGTTCCATAACATGAGGAAAAGTTATGGAGCCCATTAAAACCATTTAGATCGTGCAATTACACTAACAAGAAATGTCAAATAATACCTATGATCTAATTAAACTCATAAGCATAGATAATTCATATCAACAATTTTCAAGAAATCATATAAACTAATATAAATTTTGAAACTTTGACAATTATCTTTTAATTGGACAAGCATGATCATTACCTTATGAAAAAAATCAGGTTTCATGGTTCGAAAAACAGTTTGGGGTAATGATCCTAATCCAATTTTTGGCCAAAAGTCGAAAATCTGACCACTGGAGCACCAACTCGACAAGTGAATGAACTGGACTCATCGAGTTGGTCATTTAACAAAGGTACTCGGCGAATCACCCAGTGGACCCGGCGAGTTCACTGGGCAAAAGGCGGGAATTCAATTTTTTTACACTTTTGAAAATCAATGTAACATCAAGTATAATAGAAAACAACCCTAGGGTCTGATACCACTAAAGGGTTTTGAGCATCCTAACAACCTTAAGGTGCACATACAACCCTAAAAGCTTTGGATCTATGTTTTCTCTAATTATACATGTAAAATGATTTTCCAAAGCATTTCCGTAACAAGTATACAGACATGGGTACTTGTATAACAAAAATCTAGTTAGAACACATACCTTTTCTTGAAGCTTGATTCCTTGGACCTTTAAGATCCTAGCACCCCAAATGTGATGTCTCAAGTGCTTCACACAAC